>NW_027018298.1:0-45506 GCF_032854445.1 Liolophura sinensis
GTTATGTGCCCTTCGGTAGCCCAGACGACGTCAAATCTTTGGGCTAAGCCCATTTAACTCACCCAGCAAATGTCTTACTTCTAAGTCGAAGACAAACTCAATGTCTTTATCTACATGTAGAAAAACCACACCATTTGTATATAAAAAAAACACAAGGTACTTGATACAGTCCGCTGTAAAAAGTACAATTGAACACTGACCCACATCAATAAGGTGCCAAAAGATGCGCAATTGGGCCAGGCATCTCCAGCTGTTGAAAAATTGCAAATTTCCTTGGTTTCCATGGAGTAAGAGCCGTTGCTGGGCACGTGATCTTGACATCAATGATTATTCATTTGTGGCTACAGCCAAAAGTATTGGTCGGAGAGCAACGCGGTTTGCACCATTCGATTTCTCGTCAAAAAATACGTCGGATTAGCCTCTTACCAGCAGCATTGGAACAGTTTTTCCACTTTTGGATTTTTGCCAGGTCTTTTTGCTAATTGAAATCGGCTACATTAACTATGTACAATCGCGACTGGTCATTACTATATTCAACTTTTCATTATAAGTTATGTGGCCTTCGGTAGCCCAGACGACGTCAAATCTTTGGGCCAAGCCCATTTAACTCACCCAGCAAATGTCTTACTTCTAAGTCGAAGACAAACTCAATGTCTTTATCTACATGTAGAAAAACCACACCATTTGTATATAAAAAAAACACAAGGTACTTGATACAGTCCGCTGTAAAAAGGACAATTGAATACTGACCCACATCAATAAGGTGCCAAAAGATGCGCAATTGGGCCAGGCATTCCCAGCTGTTGAAAAATTGCAAATTTCCTTGGTTTCCATGGAGTAAGAGCCGTTGCTGGGCACGTGATCTTGACATCAATGATTATTCATTTGTGGCTACAGCCAAAAGTATTGGTCGGAGAGCAACGTGGTTTGCACCATTCGATTTCTCGTCAAAAAATACGTCGGATTAGCCTCTTACCAGCAGCATTGGAACAGTTTTTCCACTTTTGGATTTTTGCCTGGTATTTTGTCTAATTGAAATCGGCTACATTAACTATGTACAATCGCGACTGGTCATTACTATATTCAACTTTTCATTATAAGTTATGTGCCCTTCGGTAGCCCAGACGACGTCAAATCTTTGGGCAAAGCCCATTTAACTCACCCAGCAGTTGTCTTACTTCTAAGTCGAAGACAAACTCAATGTCTTTATCTACATGTAGAAAAACCACACCATTTGTATATAAAGAAAACACAAGGTACTTGATACAGTCCGCTGTAAAAAGTACAATTGAACACTGACCCACATCAATAAGGTGCCAAAAGATGCGCAATTGGGCCAGGCATCTCCAGCTGTTGAAAAATTGCAAATTTCCTTGGTTTCCATGGAGTAAGAGCCGTTGCTGGGCACGTGATCTTGACATCAATGATTATTCATTTGTGGCTACAGCCAAAAGTATTGGTCGGAGAGCAACGCGGTTTGCACCATTCGATTTCTCGTCAAAAAATACGTCGGATTAGCCTCTTACCAGCAGCATTGGAACAGTTTTTCCACTTTTGGATTTTTGCCTGGTATTTTTTCTAATTGAAATCGGCTACATTAACTATGTACAATCGCGACTGGTCATTACTATATTCAACTTTTCATTATAAGTTATGTGCCCTTCGGTAGCCCAGACGACGTCAAATCTTTGGGCCAAGCTCATTTAACTCACCCAGCAAATGTCTTACTTCTAAGTTGAAGACAAACTCAATGTCTTTATCTACATGTAGAAAAACCACACCATTTGTATATAAAAAAAACACAAGGTACTTGATACAGTCCGCTGTAAAAAGAACAATTGAACACTGACCCACATCAATAAGGTGCCAAAAGATGCGCAATTGGGCCAGGCATCTCCAGCTGTTGAAAAATTGCAAATTTCCTTGGTTTCCATGGAGTAAGAGCCGTTGCTGGGCACGTGATCTTGACATCAATGATTATTCATTTGTGGCTACAGCCAAAAGTATTGGTCGGAGAGCAACGCGGTTTGCACCATTCGATTTCTCGTCAAAAAATACGTCGGATTAGCCTCTTACCAGCAGCATTGGAACATTTTTTCCACTTTTGGATTTTTGCCTGGTATTTTTTCTAATTGAAATCGGCTACATTAACTATGTACAATCGCGACTGGTCATTACTATATTCAACTTTTCATTATAAGTTATGTGCCCTTCGGTAGCCCAGACGACGTCAAATCTTTGGGCCAAGCCCATTTAACTCACCCAGCAAATGTCTTACTTCTAAGTCGAAGACAAACTCAATGTCTTTATCTACATGTAGAAAAACCACACCATTTGTATATAAAAAAAACACAAGGTACATGATAAAGTTTGCTGTAAAAAGTACAATTGAACACTGACCCACATCAATAAGGTGCCAAAAGATGCGCAATTGGGCCAGGCATCTCCAGCTGTTGAAAAATTGCAAATTTCCTTGGTTTCCATGGAGTAAGAGCCGTTGCTGGGCACGTGATCTTGACATCAATGATTATTCATTTGTGGCTACAGCCAAAAGTATTGGTCGGAGAGCAACGTGGTTTGCACCATTCGATTTCTCGTCAAAAAATACGTCGGATTAGCCTCTTACCAGCAGCATTGGAACAGTTTTTCCACTTTTGGATTTTTGCCAGGTCTTTTTGCTAATTGAAATCGGCTACATTAACTATGTACAATCGCGACTGGTCATTACTATATTCAACTTTTCATTATAAGTTATGTGCCCTTCGGTAGCCCAGACGACGTCAAATCTTTGGGCCAAGCCCATTTAACTCACCCAGCAAATGTCTTACTTCTAAGTCGAAGACAAACTCAATGTCTTTATCTACATGTAGAAAAACCAAACCATTTGTATATAAAAAAAACACAAGGTACTTGATACAGTCCGCTGTAAAAAGTACAATTGAACACTGACCCACATCAATAAGGTGCCAAAAGATGCGCAATTGGGCCAGGCATCTCCAGCTGTTGAAAAATTGCAAATTTCCTTGGTTTCCATGGAGTAAGAGCCGTTGCTGGGCACGTGATCTTGACATCAATGATTATTCATTTGTGGCTACAGCCAAAAGTATTGGTCGGAGAGCAACGCGGTTTGCACCATTCGATTTCTCGTCAAAAAATACGTCGGATTAGCCTCTTACCAGCAGCATTGGAACAGTTTTTCTACTTTTGGATTTTTGCCTGGTCTTTTTGCGAATTGAAATCGGCTACATTAACTATGTACAATCGCGACTGGTCATTACTATATTCAACTTTTCATTATAAGTTATGTGCCCTTCGGTAGCCCAGACGACGTCAAATCTTTGGGCCAAGCCCATTTAACTCACCCAGCAAATGTCTTACTTCTAAGTCGAAGACAAACTCAATGTCTTTATCTACATGTAGAAAAACCACACCATTTGTATATAAAGAAAACACAAGGTACTTGATACAGTCCGCTGTAAAAAGTACAATTGAACACTGACCCACATCAATAAGGTGCCAAAAGATGCGCAATTGGGCCAGGCATCTCCAGCTGTTGAAAAATTGCAAATTTCCTTGGTTTCCATGGAGTAAGAGCCGTTGCTGGGCACGTGATCTTGACATCAATGATTATTCATTTGTGGCTACAGCCAAAAGTATTGGTCGGAGAGCAACGCGGTTTGCACCATTCGATTTCTCGTCAAAAAAATACGTCGGATTAGCCTCTTACCAGCAGCATTGGAACAGTTTTTCCACTTTTGGATTTTTGCCTGGTATTTTTTCTAATTGAAATCGGCTACATTAACTATGTACAATCGCGACTGGTCATTACAATATTCAACTTTTCATTATAAGTTATGTGCCCTTCGGTAGCCCAGACGACGTCAAATCTTTGGGCCAAGCCCATTTAACTCACCCAGCAAATGTCTTACTTCTAAGTCGAAGACAAACTCAATGTCTTTATCTACATGTAGAAAAACCACACCATTTGTATATAAAAAAAACACAAGGTACATGATAAAGTCTGCTGTAAAAAGTACAATTGAACACTGACCCACATCAATAAGGTGCCAAAAGATGCGCAATTGGGCCAGGCATCTCCAGCTGTTGAGAAATTGCAAATTTCCTTGGTTTCCATGGAGTAAGAGCCGTTGCTGGGCACGTGATCTTGACATCAATGATTATTCATTTGTGGCTACAGCCAAAAGTATTGGTCGGAGAGCAACGTGGTTTGCACCATTCGATTTCTCGTCAAAAAATACGTCGGATTAGCCTCTTACCAGCAGCATTGGAACAGTTTTTCCACTTTTGGATTTTTGCCAGGTCTTTTTGCTAATTGAAATCGGCTACATTAACTATGTACAATCGCGACTGGTCATTACTATATTCAACTTTTCATTATAAGTTATGTGCCCTTCGGTAGCCCAGACGACGTCAAATCTTTGGGCCAAGCCCATTTAACTCACCCAGCAAATGTCTTACTTCTAAGTCGAAGACAAACTCAATGTCTTTATCTACATGTAGAAAAACCACACCATTTGTATATAAAAAAAACACAAGGTACTTGATACAGTCCGCTGTAAAAAGTACAATTGAACACTGACCCACATCAATAAGGTGCCAAAAGATGCGCAATTGGGCCAGGCATCTCCAGCTGTTGAAAAATTGCAAATTTCCTTGGTTTCCATGGAGTAAGAGCCGTTGCTGGGCACGTGATCTTGACATCAATGATTATTCATTTGTGGCTACAGCCAAAAGTATTGGTCGGAGAGCAACGCGGTTTGCACCATTCGATTTCTCGTCAAAAAATACGTCGGATTAGCCTCTTACCAGCAGCATTGGAACAGTTTTTCTACTTTTGGATTTTTGCCTGGTCTTTTTGCGAATTGAAATCGGCTACATTAACTATGTACAATCGCGACTGGTCATTACTATATTCAACTTTTCATTATAAGTTATGTGCCCTTCGGTAGCCCAGACGACGTCAAATCTTTGGGCCAAGCCCATTTAACTCACCCAGCAAATGTCTTACTTCTAAGTCGAAGACAAACTCAATGTCTTTATCTACATGTAGAAAAACCACACCATTTGTATATAAAGAAAACACAAGGTACTTGATACAGTCCGCTGTAAAAAGTACAATTGAACACTGACCCACATCAATAAGGTGCCAAAAGATGCGCAATTGGGCCAGGCATCTCCAGCTGTTGAAAAATTGCAAATTTCCTTGGTTTCCATGGAGTAAGAGCCGTTGCTGGGCACGTGATCTTGACATCAATGATTATTCATTTGTGGCTACAGCCAAAAGTATTGGTCGGAGAGCAACGCGGTTTGCACCATTCGATTTCTCGTCAAAAAAATACGTCGGATTAGCCTCTTACCAGCAGCATTGGAACAGTTTTTCCACTTTTGGATTTTTGCCTGGTATTTTTTCTAATTGAAATCGGCTACATTAACTATGTACAATCGCGACTGGTCATTACAATATTCAACTTTTCATTATAAGTTATGTGCCCTTCGGTAGCCCAGACGACGTCAAATCTTTGGGCCAAGCCCATTTAACTCACCCAGCAAATGTCTTACTTCTAAGTCGAAGACAAACTCAATGTCTTTATCTACATGTAGAAAAACCACACCATTTGTATATAAAAAAAACACAAGGTACATGATAAAGTCTGCTGTAAAAAGTACAATTGAACACTGACCCACATCAATAAGGTGCCAAAAGATGCGCAATTGGGCCAGGCATCTCCAGCTGTTGAGAAATTGCAAATTTCCTTGGTTTCCATGGTGTAAGAGCCGTTGCTGGGCACGTGATCTTGACATCAATGATTATTCATTTGTGGCTACAGCCAAAAGTATTGGTCGGAGAGCAACGCGGTTTGCACCATTCGATTTCTCGTCAAAAAATACGTCGGATTAGCCTCTTACCAGCAGCATTGGAACAGTTTTTCCACTTTTGGATTTTTGCCTGGTATTTTTTCTAATTGAAATCGGCTACATTAACTATGTACAATCGCGACTGGTCATTACTATATTCAACTTTTCATTATAAGTTATGTGCCCTTCGGTAGCCCAGACGACGTCAAATCTTTGGGCCAAGCCCATTTAACTCACCCAGCAAATGTCTTACTTCTAAGTTGAAGACAAACTCAATGTCTTTATCTACATGTAGAAAAACCACACCATTTGTATATAAAAAAAACACAAGGTACTTGATACAGTCCGCTGTAAAAAGAACAATTGAACACTGACCCACATCAATAAGGTGCCAAAAGATGCGCAATTGGGCCAGGCATCTCCAGCTGTTGAAAAATTGCAAATTTCCTTGGTTTCCATGGAGTAAGAGCCGTTGCTGGGCACGTGATCTTGACATCAATGATTATTCATTTGTGGCTACAACCAAAAGTATTGGTCGGAGAGCAACGCAATTTGCACCATTCGATTTCTCGTCAAAAAATACGTCGGATTAGCCTCTTACCAGCAGCATTGGAACAGTTTTTCCACTTTTGGATTTTTGCCAGGTCTTTTTGCTAATTGAAATCGGCTACATTAACTATGTACAATCGCGACTGGTCATTACTATACTATACAAAAAAAGAAACGCATAGGTGTTTTGTTTTATTTTAAAATGAAATAAATACATTTTGTTTTCGTTTCATGAGCAAAACGTGTTTTGATTTTGTTAATAGTCACAGTTAGCACACATTTTATTCCTCAAAACATTTCTTGGTTGAAAATGTTGAGTTTGGAGGCCGTTTTTGGAAGAAGTAAAAAATACAGCATCACACTGCATCACGTGCAGTCTTACACGTCGAACTTACGCATTGAAAGCATACAGTGTGTGACTATAAAACCGCAACTTCGGGCCGGAAATCGGCGTCTTTCAAGTGGTGTTTTCAAGCTGATTCAACATGCCACGTCTTGACACTGTCACAAGAAATATTGCCATTGGAAGACTTCAAGCTGGAGAGTCCCAATCGTCCATTTCTAGGCGTCTACACGTCAGTCAGAGCACGATTTCACGGCTTGCTGCCCGCTACAACAATGCTGGGACAACAAATGACCGTCGGCGTTCAGGTCGACCACGTGTCACTACAGCAGCCCAAGATCGCTACATAAGGGTCCTCCATTTGCGTGACCGTTGTGCTACAGCTGAAAGCACAGCAGCCAGCATGCCGGGACTGAGGAGGATATCAGGTCAGACAGTGCGGAACAGGCTGAGGGAACATGGACTGAGAGCCAGGAGGCCCTATGTTGGGATCGTGCTGCGTCCTCACCATGGCGCCAATCGCCTCCGATGGTGTAACAACGTGACTGCATGGAATCTACGCAACTGGCGACGCATTTGGTTCAGTGATGAGTCCAGATTCCTATTGCAGAGACGTGATGGTAGAAACCGGGTTTACAGACGTGCTCACGAACGTTATGCCCCTAACTGAGTACGCCAAGTGGACAGATTTTTTGGAGGGAGTGTGATGATGTGGGCAGCAATATCGTATACTGGTCCTACAAATCTTGTCCACGTTCAGGGGAATCTTACGGCCGTACGCTACCGAGACACCATCCTGCAGCCACACCTCTTACCTGTCATTGACGTTCAGCGGGAGTTGTTCCAGCAGGACAACGCCAGACCGCACACGGCACGTGTCACAAGGGACTTCCTCGCCGAAAACAATGTAAATGTGCTACCCTGGCCCTCCCGTTCCCCGGATCTTAACCCAATTGAGCATCTGTGGGATGAACTTGATCGACGTCTACGCCAACGTCAACCTCAACCCCAAACGCTTCAAGAGCAAGTTGCATGTTTGCAGGAGGACTGGCAGAACATTCCCCAGGCCTCTATCCAGCGTCTCATCCAGTCCATGACAAGGCGTGTCAGAACTGTTATTCGTGCCCGTGGTGGTCACAACAGATACTGACATTCCACTCAAGTGGGAGACTCATTGTGAGTGTCTTACCTCAAGTTGATGGCCTTGTTGTCTAGATATGGACCCTTTCTTAATCTGTGTAAAAAAATATTTGCAGAATAGCAATTCTTATTTAGTTATGCATAATTGAAAAGACTGCATCACCTCCCCAAAAAACCAGGTTATGCGTTTCTTTTTTTGGATAGTATATATTCAACTTTTCATTATAAGTTATGTGCCCTTCGGTAGCCCAGACGACGTCAAATCTTTGGGCCAAGCCCATTTAACTCACCCAGCAAATGTCTTACTTCTAAGTCGAAGACAAACTCAATGTCTTTATCTACATGTAGAAAAACCACACCATTTGTATATAAAAAAAAACACAAGGTACTTGATACAGTCCGCTGTAAAAAGTACAATTGAACACTGACCCACATCAATAAGGTGCCAAAAGATGCGCAATTGGGTCAGGCATCTCCAGCTGTTGAAAAATTGCAAATTTCCTTGGTTTCCATGGAGTAAGAGCCGTTGCTGGGCACGTGATCTTGACATCAATGATTATTCATTTGTGGCTACAGCCAAAAGTATTGGTCGGAGAGCAACGTGGTTTGCACCATTCGATTTCTCGTCAAAAAATACGTCGGATTAGCCTCTTACCAGCAGCATTGGAACAGTTTTTCCACTTTTGGATTTTTGCCTGGTATTTTGTCTAATTGAAATCGGCTACATTAACTATGTACAATCGCGACTGGTCATTACTATATTCAACTTTTCATTATAAGTTATGTGCCCTTCGGTAGCCCAGACGACGTCAAATCTTTGGGCAAAGCCCATTTAACTCACCCAGCAGTTGTCTTACTTCTAAGTCGAAGACAAACTCAATGTCTTTATCTACATGTAGAAAAACCACACCATTTGTATATAAAAAAAACACAAGGTACTTGATACAGTCCGCTGTAAAAAGTACAATTGAACACTGACCCACATCAATAAGGTGCCAAAAGATACGCAATTGGGCCAGGCATCTCCAGCTGTTGAAAAATTGCAAATTTCCTTGGTTTCCATGGAGTAAGAGCCGTTGCTGGGCACGTGATCTTGACATCAATGATTATTCATTTGTGGCTACAGACAAAAGTATTGGTCGGAGAGCAACGCGGTTTGCACCATTCGATTTCTCGTCAAAAAATACGTCGGATTAGCCTCTTACCAGCAGCATTGGAACAGTTTTTCCACTTTTGGATTTTTGCCTGGTATTTTTTCTAATTGAAATCGGCTACATTAACTATGTACAATCGCGACTGGTCATTACTATATTCAACTTTTCATTATAAGTTATGTGCCCTTCGGTAGCCCAGACGACGTCAAATCTTTGGGCCAAGCCCATTTAACTCACCCAGCAAATGTCTTACTTCTAAGTCGAAGACAAACTCAATGTCTTTATCTACATGTAGAAAAACCACACCATTTGTATATAAAAAAAACACAAGGTACATGATAAAGTTTGCTGTAAAAAGTACAATTGAACACTGACCCACATCAATAAGGTGCCAAAAGATGCGCAATTGGGCCAGGCATCTCCAGCTGTTGAAAAATTGCAAATTTCCTTGGTTTCCATGGAGTAAGAGCCGTTGCTGGGCACGTGATCTTGACATCAATGATTATTCATTTGTGGCTACAGCCAAAAGTATTGGTCGGAGAGCAACGCGGTTTGCACCATTCGATTTCTCGTCAAAAAATACGTCGGATTAGCCTCTTACCAGCAGCATTGGAACAGTTTTTCCACTTTTGGATTTTTGCCAGGTCTTTTTGCTAATTGAAATCGGCTACATTAACTATGTACAATCGCGACTGGTCATTACTATATTCAACTTTTCATTATAAGTTATGTGCCCTTCGGTAGCCCAGACGACGTCAAATCTTTGGGCCAAGCCCATTTAACTCACCCAGCAAATGTCTTACTTCTAAGTCGAAGACAAACTCAATGTCTTTATCTACATGTAGAAAAACCAAACCATTTGTATATAAAAAAAACACAAGGTACTTGATACAGTCCGCTGTAAAAAGTACAATTGAACACTGACCCACATCAATAAGGTGCCAAAAGATGCGCAATTGGGCCAGGCATCTCCAGCTGTTGAAAAATTGCAAATTTCCTTGGTTTCCATGGAGTAAGAGCCGTTGCTGGGCACGTGATCTTGACATCAATGATTATTCATTTGTGGCTACAGCCAAAAGTATTGGTCGGAGAGCAACGCGGTTTGCACCATTCGATTTCTCGTCAAAAAATACGTCGGATTAGCCTCTTACCAGCAGCATTGGAACAGTTTTTCTACTTTTGGATTTACCTGGTCTTTTTGCTAATTGAAATCGGCTACATTAACTATGTACAATCGCGACTGGTCATTACTATATTCAACTTTTCATTATAAGTTATGTGCCCTTCGGTAGCCCAGACGACGTCAAATCTTTGGGCCAAGCCCATTTAACTCACCCAGCAAATGTCTTACTTCTAAGTCGAAGACAAACTCAATCTCTTTATCTACATGTAGAAAAACCACACCATTTGTATATAAAAAAAACACAAGGTACATGATACAGTCTGCTGTAAAAAGTACAATTGAACACTGACCCCACATCAATAAGGTGCCAAAAGATGCGCAATTGGGCCAGGCATCTCCAGCTGTTGAAAAATTGCAAATTTCCTTGGTTTCCATGGAGTAAGAGCCGTTGCTGGGCACGTGATCTTGACATCAATGATTATTCATTTGTGGCTACAGCCAAAAGTATTGGTCGGAGAGCAACGCGGTTTGCACCATTCGATTTCTCGTCAAAAAATACGTCGGATTAGCCTCTTACAAGCAGCATTGGAACAGTTTTTCCACTTTTGGATTTTTACCTGGTCTTTTTGCGAATTGAAATCGGCTACATTAACTATGTACAATCGCGACTGGTCATTTCTATATTCAACTTTTCATTATAAGTTATGTGCCCTTCGGTAGCCCAGACGACGTCAAATCTTTGGGCCAAGCCCATTTAACTCACCCAGCAAATGTCTTACTTCTAAGTCGAAGACAAACTCAATGTCTTTATCTACATGTAGAAAAACCACACCATTTGTATTTAAAAAAAACACAAGGTACTTGATACAGTCCGCTGTAAAAAGTACAATTGAACACTGACCCACATCAATAAGGTGCCAAAAGATGCGCAATTGGGCCAGGCATCTCCAGCTGTTAAAAAATTGCAAATTTCCTTGGTTTCCATGGAGTAAGAGCCGTTGCTGGGCACGTGATCTTGACATCAATGATTATTCATTTGTGGCTACAGCCAAAAGTATTGGTCGGAGAGCAACGCGGTTTGCACCATTCGATTTCTCGTCAAAAAATACGTCGGATTAGCCTCTTACCAGCAGCATTGGAACAGTTTTTCCACTTTTGGATTTTTGCCTGGTATTTTTTCTAATTGAAATCAGCTACATTAACTATGTACAATCGCGACTGGTCATTACTATATTCAACTTTTCATTATAAGTTATGTGCCCTTCGGTAGCCCAGACGACGTCAAATCTTTGGGCCAAGCCCATTTAACTCACCCAGCAAATCTCTTACTTCTAAGTCGAAGACAAACTCAATGTCTTTATCTACAGGTAGAAAAACCACACCATTTGTATATAAAAAAAACACAAGGTACTTGATACAGTCCGCTGTAAAAAGTACAATTGAACACTGACCCACATCAATAAGGTGCCAAAAGATGCGCAATTGGACCAGGCATCTCCAGCTGTTGAAAAATTGCAAATTTCCTTGGTTTCCATGGAGTAAGAGCCGTTGCTGGGCACGTTATCTTGACATCAATGATTATTCATTTGTGGCTACAGCCAAAAGTATTGGTCGGAGAGCAACGCGGTTTGCACCATTCGATTTCTTGTCTAAAAATACGTCGGATTAGCCTCTTATCAGCAGCATTGGAACAGTTTTTCCACTTTTGGATTTTTACCTGGTCTTTTTGCTAATTGAAGTCGGCTACATTAACTATGTACAATCGCTACTGGTCATTACTATATTCAACTTTTCATTATAAGTTATGTGCCCTTCGGTAGCCCAGACCACGTCAAATCTTTGGGCAAAGCCCATTTAACTCACCCAGCAGTTGTCTTACTTCTAAGTCGAAGACAAACTCAATGTCTTTATCTACATGTAGAAAAACCACACCATTTGTATATAAAAAAAACGCAAGGTACTTGATACAGTCCGCTGTGAAAAGTACAATTGAACACTGACCCACATCAATAAGGTGCCAAAAGATGCGCAATTGGGCCAGGCATCTCCAGCTGTTGAAAAATTGCAAATTTCCTTGGTTTCCATGGAGTAAGAGCGGTTGCTGGGCACGTGATCTTGACATCAATGATTATTCATTTGTGGCTACAGCCAAAAGTATTGGTCGGAGAGCAACGCGGTTTGCACCATTCGATTTCTTGTCTAAAAATACGTCGGATTAGCCTCTTATCAGCAGCATTGGAACAGTTTTTCCACTTTTGGATTTTTACCTGGTCTTTTTGCTAATTGAAGTCGGCTACATTAACTATGTACAATCGCTACTGGTCATTACTATATTCAACTTTTCATTATAAGTTATGTGCCCTTCGGTAGCCCAGACCACGTCAAATCTTTGGGCAAAGCCCATTTAACTCACCCAGCAGTTGTCTTACTTCTAAGTCGAAGACAAACTCAATGTCTTTATCTACATGTAGAAAAACCACACCATTTGTATATAAAAAAAACGCAAGGTACTTGATACAGTCCGCTGTAAAAAGTACAATTGAACACTGACCCACATCAATAAGGTGCCAAAAGATGCGCAATTGGGCCAGGCATCTCCAGCTGTTGAAAAATTGCAAATTTCCTTGGTTTCCATGGAGTAAGAGCCGTTGCTGGGCACGTGATCTTGACATCAATGATTATTCATTTGTGGCTACAGCCAAAAGTATTGGTCGGAGAGCAACGCGGTTTGCACCATTCGATTTCTCGTCAAAAAATACGTCGGATTAGCCTCTTACCAGCAGCATTGGAACAGTTTTTCCACTTTTTTGAATTTTCACCTGGTCGTTTTGCGAATTGATATCGGCTACATTAACTATGTACAATCGCGACTGGTCATTACTATATTCAACTTTTCATTATAAGTTATGTGCCCTTCGGTAGCCCAGACGACGTCAAATCTTTGGGCCAAGCCCATTTAACTCACCCAGCAGTTGTCTTACTTCTAAGTCGAAGACAAACTCAATCTCTTTATCTACATGTAGAAAAACCACACCATTTGTATATAAAAAAAACACAAGGTACATGATACAGTCTGCTGTAAAAAGTACAATTGAACACTGACCCACATCAATAAGGTGCCAAAAGATGCGCAATTGGGCCAGGCATCTCCAGCTGTTGAAAAATTGCAAATTTCCTTGGTTTCCATGGAGTAAGAGCCGTTGCTGGGCACGTGATCTTGACATCAATGATTATTCATTTGTGGCTACAGCCAAAAGTATTGGTCGGAGAGCAACGCGGTTTGCACCATTCGATTTCTCGTCAAAAAATACGTCGGATTAGCCTCTTACAAGCACATTGGAACAGTTTTTCCACTTTTGGATTTTTGCCTGGTATTTTTGCTAATTGAAATCGGCTACATTAACTATGTACAATCGCGACTGGTCATTACTATATTCAACTTTTCATTATAAGTTATGTGCCCTTCGGTAGCCCAGACGACGTCAAATCTTTGGGCCAAGCCCATTTAACTCACCCAGCAAATGTCTTACTTCTAAGTCGAAGACAAACTCAATGTCTTTATCTACATGTAGAAAAACCACACCATTTGTATATAAAAAAAAACACAAGGTACATAATAAAGTCTGCTGTAAAAAGTACAATTGAACACTGACCCACATCAATAAGGTGCCAAAAGATGCGCAATTGGGCCAGGCATCTCCAGCTGTTGAAAAATTGCAAATTTCTATGGTTTCCATGGAGTAAGAGCCGTTGCTGTGCACGTGATCTTGACATCAATGATTATTCATTTGTGGCTACAGCCAAAAGTATAGGTCGGAGAGCAACGCGGTTTGCACCATTCGATTTCTCGTCAAAAAATACGTCGGATTAGCCTCTTACCAGCAGCATTGGAACAGTTTTTCCACTTTTGGATTTTTGCCTGGTGTTTTTGCTAATTGAAATCAGCTACATTAACTATGTACAATCGCGACTGGTCATTACTATATTCAACTTTTCATTATGAGTTATGTGCCCTTCGGTAGCCCAGACCACGTCAAATCTTTGGGCCAAGCCCATTTAACTCACCCAGCAAATGTCTTACTTCTAAGTCGAAGACAAACTCAATGTCTTTATCTACATGTAGAAAAACCACACCATTTGTATATAAAAAAAACACAAGGTACTTGATACAGTCCGCTTTAAAAAGTACAATTGAACACTGACCCACATCAATAAGGTGCCAAAAGATGCGCAATTGGGCTAGGCATCTCCAGCTGTTGAAAAATTGCAAATTTCCTTGGTTTCCATGGAGTAAGAGCCGTTGCTGGGCACGTGATCTTGACATCAATGATTATTCATTTGTGGCTACAGCCAAAAGTATTGGTCGGAGAGCAACGCGGTTTGCAACATTCGATTTCTTGTCTAAAAATACGTCGGATTAGCCTCTTATCAGCAGCATTTGAACAGTTTTTCCACTTTTGGATTTTTACCTGGTCTTTTTGCTAATTGAAGTCGGCTACATTAACTATGTACAATCGCTACTGGTCATTACTATATTCAACTTTTCATTATAAGTTATGTGCCCTTCGGTAGCCCAGACCACGTCAAATCTTTGGGCAAAGCCCATGTAACTCACCCAGCAGTTGTCTTACTTCTAAGTCGAAGACAAACTCAATGTCTTTATCTACATGTAGAAAAACCACACCATTTGTATATAAAAAAAACACAAGGTACTTGATACAGTCCGCTGTAAAAAGTACAATTGAACACTGACCCACATCAATAAGGTGCCAAAAGATGCGCAATTGGGCCAGGCATCTCCAGCTGTTGAAAAATTGCAAATTTCCTTGGTTTCCATGGAGTAAGAGCCGTTGCTGGGCACGTGATCTTGACATCAATGATTATTCATTTGTGGCTACAGCCAAAAGTATTGGTCGGAGAGCAACGCGGTTTGCACCATTCGATTTCTTGTCTAAAAATACGTCGGATTAGCCTCTTATCAGCAGCATTGGAACAGTTTTTCCACTTTTGGATTTTTACCTGGTCTTTTTGCTAATTGAAGTCGGCTACATTAACTATGTACAATCGCTACTGGTCATTACTATATTCAACTTTTCATTATAAGTTATGTGCCCTTCGGTAGCCCAGACGACGTCAAATCTTTGGGCAAAGTCCATGTAACTCACCCAGCAGTTGTCTTACTTCTAAGTCGAAGACAAACTCAATGTCTTTATCTACATGTAGAAAAACCACACCATTTGTATATAAAAAAAACACAAGGTACTTGATACAGTCCGCTGTAAAAAGTACAATTGAACACTGACCCACATCAATAAGGTGCCAAAAGATGCGCAATTGGGCCAGGCATCTCCAGCTGTTGAAAAATTGCAAATTTCCTTGGTTTCCATGGAGTAAGAGCCGTTGCTGGGCACGTGATCTTGACATCAATGATTATTCATTTGTGGCTACAGCCAAAAGTATTGGTCGGAGAGCAACGCGGTTTGCACCATTCGATTTCTCGTCAAAAAATACGTCGGATAAGTCTCTTACCAGCAGCATTGGAACAGTTTTTCCACTTTTAGATTTTTGCCTGGTATTTTTTCTAATTGAAATCGGCTACATTAACTATGTACAATCGCGACTGGTCATTACTATATTCAACTTTTCATTATAAGTTATGTGCCCTTCGGTAGCCCAGACGACGTCAAATCTTTGGGCCAAGCCCATTTAACTCACCCAGCAAATGTCTTACTTCTAAGTCGAAGACAAACTCAATGTCTTTATCTACATGTAGAAAAACCACACCATTTGTATATAAAAAAAAACACAAGGTACATAATAAAGTCTGCTGTAAAAAGTACAATTGAACACTGACCCACATCAATAAGGTGCCAAAAGATGCGCAATTGGGCCAGGCATCTCCAGCTGTTGAAAAATTGCAAATTTCTATGGTTTCCATGGAGTAAGAGCCGTTGCTGGGCACGTGATCTTGACATCAATGATTATTCATTTGTGGCTACAGCCAAAAGTATTGGTCGGAGAGCAACGTGGTTTGCACCATTCGATTTCTCGTCAAAAAATACGTCGGATCAGCCTCTTACCAGCAGCATTTGAACAGTTTTTCCACTTTTGGATTTTTGCCTGGTGTTTTTGCTAATTGAAATCGGCTACATTAACTATGTACAATCGCGACTGGTCATTACTATATTCAACTTTTCATTATGAGTTATGTGCCCTTCGGTAGCCCAGACCACGTCAAATCTTTGGGCCAAGCCCATTTAACTCACCCAGCAAATGTCTTACTTCTAAGTCGAAGACAAACTCAATGTCTTTATCTACATGTAGAAAAACCACACCATTTGTATATAAAAAAAACACAAGGTACTTGATACAGTCCGCTGTAAAAAGTACAATTGAACACTGACCCACATCAATAAGGTGCCAAAAGATGCGCAATTGGGCCAGGCATCTCCAGCTGTTGAAAATTGCAAATTTCCTTGGTTTCCATGGAGTAAGAGCCGTTGCTGGGCACGTGATCTTGACATCAATGATTATTCATTTGTGGCTACAGCCAAAAGTATTGGTCGGAGAGCAACGCGGTTTGCACCATTCGATTTCTTGTCTAAAAATACGTCGGATTAGCCTCTTATCAGCAGCATTGGAACAGTTTTTCCACTTTTGGATTTTTACCTGGTCTTTTTGCTAATTGAAGTCGGCTACATTAACTATGTACAATCGCTACTGGTCATTACTATATTCAACTTTTCATTATAAGTTATGTGCCCTTCGGTAGCCCAGACCACGTCAAATCTTTGGGCAAAGCCCATGTAACTCACCCAGCAGTTGTCTTACTTCTAAGTCGAAGACAAACTCAATGTCTTTATCTACATGTAGAAAAACCACACCATTTGTATATAAAAAAAACACAAGGTACTTGATACAGTCCGCTGTAAAAAGTACAATTGAACACTGACCCACATCAATAAGGTGCCAAAAGATGCGCAATTGGGCCAGGCATCTCCAGCTGTTGAAAAATTGCAAATTTCCTTGGTTTCCATGGAGTAAGAGCCGTTGCTGGGCACGTGATCTTGACATCAATGATTATTCATTTGTGGCTACAGCCAAAAGTATTGGTCGGAGAGCAACGCGGTTTGCACCATTCGATTTCTTGTCTAAAAATACGTCGGATTAGCCTCTTATCAGCAGAATTGGAACAGTTTTTCCACTTTTGGATTTTTACCTGGTCTTTTTGCTAATTGAAGTCGGCTACATTAACTATGTACAATCGCTACTGGTCATTACTATATTCAACTTTTAATTATAAGTTATGTGCCCTTCGGTAGCCCAGACCACGTCAAATCTTTGGGCAAAGCCCATGTAACTCACCCAGCAGTTGTCTTACTTCTAAGTCGAAGACAAACTCAATGTCTTTATCTACATGTAGAAAAACCACACCATTTGTATATAAAAAAAAACACAAGGTACTTGATACAGTCCGCTGTAAAAAGTACAATTGAACACTGACCCACATCAATAAGGTGCCAAAAGATGCGCAATTGGGCCAGGCATCTCCAGCTGTTGAAAAATTGCAAATTTCCTTGGTTTCCATGGAGTAAGAGCCGTTGCTGGGCACGTGATCTTGACATCAATGATTATTCATTTGTGGCTACAGCCAAAAGTATTGGTCGGAGAGCAACGCGGTTTGCACCATTCGATTTCTCGTCAAAAAATACGTCGGATTAGCCTCTTACCAGCAGCATTGGAACAGTTTTTCCACTTTTGGATTTTTGCCTGGTCTTTTTGCGAATTGAAATCGGCTACATTAACTATGTACAATCGCGACTGGTCATTACTATATTCAACTTTTCATTATAAGTTATGTGCCCTTCGGTAGCCCAGACGACGTCAAATCTTTGGGCCAAGCCCATTTAACTCACCCAGCAAATGTCTTACTTCTAAGTCGAAGACAAACTCAATGTCTTTATCTACATGTAGAAAAACCACACCATTTGTATATAAAAAAAACACAAGGTACTTGATACAGTCCTCTGTAAAAAAGTACAATTGAACACTGACCCACATCAATAAGGTGCCAAAAGATGCGCAATTGGGCCAGGCATCTCCAGCTGTTGAAAAATTGCAAATTTCCTTGGTTTCCATGGAGTAAGAGCCGTTGCTGGGCACGTGATCTTGACATCAATGATTATTCATTTGTGGCTACAGCCAAAAGTATTGGTCGGAGAGCAACGCGGTTTGCACCATTCGATTTCTCGTCAAAAAATACGTCGGATTAGCCTCTTACCAGCAGCATTTGAACAGTTTTTCCACTTTTGGATTTTTGCCTGGTATTTTTGCTAATTGAAATCGGCTACATTAACTATGTACAATCGCGACTGGTCATTACTATATTCAACTTTTCATTATAAGTTATGTGCCCTTCGGTAGCCCAGACGACGTCAAATCTTTGGGCCAAGCCCATTTAACTCACCCAGCAAATGTCTTACTTCTAAGTCGAAGACAAACTCAATGTCTTTATCTACATGTAGAAAAACCACACCATTTGTATATAAAAAAAACACAAGGTACATAATAAAGTCTGCTGTAAAAAGTACAATTGAACACTGACCCACATCAATAAGGTGCCAAAAGATGCGCAATTGGGCCAGGCATCTCCAGCTGTTGAAAAATTGCAAATTTCTATGGTTTCCATGGAGTAAGAGCCGTTGCTGGGCACGTGATCTTGACATCAATGATTATTCATTTGTGGCTACAGCCAAAAGTATAGGTCGGAGAGCAACGCGGTTTGCACCATTCGATTTCTCGTCAAAAAATACGTCGGATTAGCCTCTTACCAGCAGCATTGGAACAGTTTTTCCACTTTTGGATTTTTGCCTGGTGTTTTTGCTAATTGAAATCAGCTACATTAACTATGTACAATCGCGACTGGTCATTACTATATTCAACTTTTCATTATAAGTTATGTGCCCTTCGGTAGCCCAGACCACGTCAAATCTTTGGGCCAAGCCCATTTAACTCACCCAGCAAATGTCTTACTTCTAAGTCGAAGACAAACTCAATGTCTTTATCTACATGTAGAAAATCCACACCATTTGTATATAAAGAAAACACAAGGTACTTGATACAGTCCGCTGTAAAAAGTACAATTGAACACTGACCCACATCAATAAGGTGCCAAAAGATGCGCAATTGGGCCAGGCATCTCCAGCTGTTGAAAAATTGCAAATTTCCTTGGTTTCCATGGAGTAAGAGCCGTTGCTGGGCACGTGATCTTGACATCAATGATTATTCATTTGTGGCTACAGCCAAAAGTATTGGTCGGAGAGCAACGCGGTTTGCACCATTCGATTTCTCGTCAAAAAATACGTCGGATTAGCCTCTTACCAGCAGCATTGGAACAGTTTTTCCACTTTTGGATTTTTGCCTGGTCTTTTTGCTAATTGAAATCGGCTACATTAACTATGTACAATCGCGACTGGTCATTACTATATTCAACTTTTCATTATAAGTTATGTGCCCTTCGGTAGCCCAGACGACGTCAAATCTTTGGGCCAAGCCCATTTAACTCACCCAGCAAATGTCTTACTTCTAAGTCGAAGACAAACTCAATGTCTTTATCTACATGTAGAAAAACCACACCATTTGTATATAAAAAAAACACAAGGTACTTGATACAGTCCGCTGTAAAAAGTACAATTGAACACTGACCCACATCAATAAGGTGCCAAAAGATGCGCAATTGGGCCAGGCATCTCCAGCTGTTGAAAAATTGCAAATTTCCGTGGTTTCCATGAAGTAAGAGCCGTTGCTGGGCACGTGATCTTGACATCAATGATTATTCATTTGTGGCTACAGCCAAAAGTATTGGTCGGAGAGCAACGCGGTTTGCACCATTCGATTTCTCGTCAAAAAATACGTCGGATTAGCCTCTTACCAGCAGCATTGGAACAGTTTTTCCACTTTTGGATTTTTGCCTGGTCTTTTTGCTAATTGAAATCGGCTACATTAACTATGTACAATCGCGACTGGTCATTACTATATTCAACTTTTCATTATAAGTTATGTGCCCTTCGGTAGCCCAGACGACGTCAAATCTTTGGGCCAAGCCCATTTAACTCACCCAGCAAATGTCTTACTTCTAAGTCGAAGACAAACTCAATGTCTTTATCTACATGTAGAAAAACCACACCATTTGTATATAAAAAAAACACAAGGTACTTGATACAGTCCGCTGTAAAAAGTACAATTGAACACTGACCCACATCAATAAGGTGCCAAAAGATGCGCAATTGGGCCAGGCATCTCCAGCTGTTGAAAAATTGCAAATTTCCGTGGTTTCCATGGAGTAAGAGCCGTTGCTGGGCACGTGATCTTGACATCAATGATTATTCATTTGTGGCTACAGCCAAAAGTATTGGTCGGAGAGCAACGCGGTTTGCACCATTCGATTTCTCGTGAAAAAATACGTCGGATTAGCCTCTTACCAGCAGCATTGGAACAGTTTTTCCACTTTTGGATTTTTGCCTGGTATTTTTTCTAATTGAAATCGGCTACATTAACTATGTACCATCGCGACTGGTCATTACTATATTCAACTTTTCATTATAAGTTATGTGCCCTTCGGTAGCCCAGACGACGTCAAATCTTTGGGCCAAGCCCATTTAACTCACCCAGCAAATGTCTTACTTCTAAGTCGAAGACAAACTCAATGTCTTTATCTACATGTAGAAAAACCACACCATTTGTATATAAAAAAAACACAAGGTACTTGATACAGTCCGCTGTAAAAAGTACAATTGAACACTGACCCACATCAATAAGGTGCCAAAAGATGCGCAATCGGGCCAGGCATCTCCAGCTGTTGAAAAATTGCAAATTTCCGTGGTTTCCATGGAGTAAGAGCCGTTGCTGGGCACGTGATCTTGACATCAATGATTATTCATTTGTGGCTACAGCCAAAAGTATTGGTCGGAGAGCAACGCGGTTTGCACCATTCGATTTCTCGTGAAAAAATACGTCGGATTAGCCTCTTACCAGCAGCATTGGAACAGTTTTTCCACTTTTGGATTTTTGCCTGGTATTTTTTCTAATTGAAATCGGCTACATTAACTATGTACAATCGCGACTGGTCATTACTATATTCAACTTTTCATTATAAGTTATGTGCCCTTCGGTAGCCCAGACGACGTCAAATCTTTGGGCCAAGCCCATTTAACTCACCCAGCAAATGTCTTACTTCTAAGTCGAAGACAAACTCAATGTCTTTATCTACATGTAGAAAATCCACACCATTTGTATATAAAGAAAACACAAGGTACTTGATACAGTCCGCTGTAAAAAGTACAATTGAACACTGACCCACATCAATAAGGTGCCAAAAGATGCGCAATTGGGCCAGGCATCTCCAGCTGTTGAAAAATTGCGAATTTCCTTGGTTTCCATGGAGTAAGAGCAGTTGCTGGGCACGTGATCTTGACATCAATGATTATTCATTTGTGGCTACAGCCAAAAGTATTGGTCGGAGAGCAACGCGGTTTGCACCATTCGATTTCTCGTGAAAAAATACGTCGGATTAGCCTCTTACCAGCAGCATTGGAACAGTTTTTCCACTTTTGGATTTTTGCCTGGTCCTTTTTGCTAATTGAAATCGGCTACATTAACTATGTACAATCGCGACTTGTCATTACTATATTCAACTTTTCATTATAAGTTATGTGCCCTTCGGTAGCCCAGACGACGTCAAATCTTTGGGCCAAGCCCATTTAACTCACCCAGCAAATGTCTTACTTCTAAGTCGAAGACAAACTCAATGTCTTTATCTACATGTAGAAAAACCACACCATTTGTATATAAAAAAAACACAAGGTACTTGATACAGTCCGCTGTGAAAAGTACAATTGAACACTGACCCACATCAATAAGGTGCCAAAAGATGCGCAATTGGGCCAGGCATCTCCAGCTGTTGAAAAATTGCAAATTTCCTTGGTTTCCATGGAGTAAGAGCCGTTGCTGGGCACGTGATCTTGACATCAATGATTATTCATTTGTGGCTACAGCCAAAAGTATTGGTCGGAGAGCAACGCGGTTTGCACCATTCGATTTCTCGTCAAAAAATACGTCGGATTAGCCTCTTACCAGCAGCATTGGAACAGTTTTTCCACTTTTGGATTTTTGCCTGGTCTTTTTGCTAATTGAAATCGGCTACATTAACTATGTACAATCGCGACTGGTCATTACTATATTCAACTTTTCATTATAAGTTATGTGCCCTTCGGTAGCCCAGACGACGTCAAATCTTTGGGCCAAGCCCATTTAACTCACCCAGCAAATGTCTTACTTCTAAGTCGAAGACAAACCCAATGTCTTTATCTACATGTAGAAAAACCACACCATTTGTATATAAAAAAAACACAAGGTACATGATACAGTCCGCTGTAAAAAGTACAATTGAACACTGACCCACATCAATAAGGTGCCAAAAGATGCGCAATTGGGCCAGGCATCTCCAGCTGTTGAAAAATTGCAAATTTCCTTGGTTTCCATGGAGTAAGAGCCGTTGCTGGGCACGTGATCTTGACATCAATGATTATTCATTTGTGGCTACAGCCAAAAGTATTGGTCGGAGAGCAACGCGGTTTGCACCATTCGATTTCTCGTCAAAAAATACGTCGGATTAGCCTCTTACCAGCAGCATTGGAACAGGTTTTCCACTTTTGGATTTTTGCCTGGTCTTTTTGCTAATTGAAATCGGCTACATTAACTATGTACAATCGCGACTGGTCATTACTATATTCAACTTTTCATTATAAGTTATGTGCCCTTCGGTAGCCCAGACGACGTCAAATCTTTGGGCCAAGCCCATTTAACTCACCCAGCAAATGTCTTACTTCTAAGTCGAAGACAAACTCAATGTCTTTATCTACATGTAGAAAAACCACACCATTTGTATATAAAAAAAACACAAGGTACTTGATACAGTCCGCTGTAAAAAGTACAATTGAACACTGACCCACATCAATAAGGTGCCAAAAGATGCGCAATTGGGCCAGGCATCTCCAGCTGTTGAAAAATTGCAAATTTCCTTGGTTTCCATGGAGTAAGAGCCGTTGCTGGGCACGTGATCTTGACATCAATGATTATTCATTTGTGGCTACAGCCAAAAGTATTGGTCGGAGAGCAACGCGGTTTGCACCATTCGATTTCTCGTGAAAAAATACGTCGGATTAGCCTCTTACCAGCAGCATTGGAACAGTTTTTCCACTTTTGGATTTTTGCCTGGTATTTTTTCTAATTGAAATCGGCTACATTAACTATGTACAATCGCGACTGGTCATTACTATATTCAACTTTTCATTATAAGTTATGTGCCCTTCGGTAGCCCAGACGACGTCAAATCTTTGGGCCAAGCCCATTTAACTCACCCAGCAAATGTCTTACTTCTAAGTCGAAGACAAACTCAATGTCTTTATCTACATGTAGAAAAACCACACCATTTGTATATAAAAAAAACACAAGGTACTTGATACAGTCCGCTGTAAAAAGTACAATTGAACACTGACCCACATCAATAAGGTGCCAAAAGATGCACAATTGGGCCAGGCATCTCCAGCTGTTGAAAAATTGCAAATTTCCTTGGTTTCCATGGAGTAAGAGCCGTTGCTGGGCACGTGATCTTGACATCAATGATTATTCATTTGTGGCTACAGCCAAAAGTATTGGTCGGAGAGCAACGCGGTTTGCACCATTCGATTTCTCGTCAAAAAATACGTCGGATTAGCCTCTTACCAGCAGCATTGGAACAGTTTTTCCACTTTTGGATTTTTGCTTGGTCTTTTTGCTAATTGAAATCGGCTACATTAACTATGTACAATCGCGACTGGTCATTACTATATTCAACTTTTCATTATAAGTTATGTGCCCTTCGGTAGCCCAGACGACGTCAAATCTTTGGGCCAAGCCCATTTAACTCACCCAGCAAATGTCTTACTTCTAAGTCAAAGAGAAACTCAATGTCTTTATCTACATGTAGAAAAACCACACCATTTGTATCTAAAAAAAACACAAGGTACTTGATACAGTCCGCTGTAAAAAGTACAATTGAACACTGACCCACATCAATAAGGTGCCAAAAGATGCGCAATTGGGCCAGGCATCTCCAGCTGTTGAAAAATTGCAAATTTCCGTGGTTTCCATGGAGTAAGAGCCGTTGCTGGGCACGTGATCTTGACATCAATGATTATTCATTTGTGGCTACAGCCAAAAGTATTGGTCGGAGAGCAACGCGGTTTGCACCATTCGATTTCTCGTGAAAAAATACGTCGGATTAGCCTCTTACCAGCAGCATTGGAACAGTTTTTCCACTTTTGGATTTTTGCCTGGTATTTTTTCTAATTGAAATCGGCTACATTAACTATGTACAATCGCGACTGGTCATTACTATATTCAACTTTTCATTATAAGTTATGTGCCCTTCGGTAGCCCAGACGACGTCAAATCTTTGGGCCAAGCCCATTTAACTCACCCAGCAAATGTCTTACTTCTAAGTCGAAGACAAACTCAATGTCTTTATCTACATGTAGAAAATCCACACCATTTGTATATAAAGAAAACACAAGGTACTTGATACAGTCCGCTGTAAAAAGTACAATTGAACACTGATCCACATCAATAAGGTGCCAAAAGATGCGCAATTGGGCCAGGCATCTCCAGCTGTTGAAAAATTGCAAATTTCCTTGGTTTCCATGGAGTAAGAGCAGTTGCTGGGCACGTGATCTTGACATCAATGATTATTCATTTGTGGCTACAGCCAACAGTATTGGTCGGAGAGCAACGCGGTTTGCACCATTCGATTTCTCGTGAAAAGATACGTCGGATTAGCCTCTTACCAGCAGCATTGGAACAGTTTTTCCACTTTTGGATTTTTGCCTGGTATTTTTTCTAATTGAAATCGGCTACATTAACTATGTACAATCGCGACTGGTCATTACTATATTCAACTTTTCATTATAAGTTATGTGCCCTTCGGTAGCCCAGACGACGTCAAATCTTTGGGCCAAGCCCATTTAACTCACCCAGCAAATGTCTTACTTCTAAGTCGAAGACAAACTCAATGTCTTTATCTACATGTAGAAAATCCACACCATTTGTATATAAAGAAAACACAAGGTACTTGATACAGTCCGCTGTAAAAAGTACAATTGAACACTGATCCACATCAATAAGGTGCCAAAAGATGCGCAATTGGGCCAGGCATCTCCAGCTGTTGAAAAATTGCAAATTTCCTTGGTTTCCATGGAGTAAGAGCAGTTGCTGGGCACGTGATCTTGACATCAATGATTATTCATTTGTGGCTACAGCCAACAGTATTGGTCGGAGAGCAACGCGGTTTGCACCATTCGATTTCTCGTGAAAAGATACGTCGGATTAGCCTCTTACCAGCAGCATTGGAACAGTTTTTCCACTTTTGGATTTTTGCCTGGTATTTTTTCTAATTGAAATCGGCTACATTAACTATGTACAATCGCGACTGGTCATTACTATATTCAACTTTTCATTATAAGTTATGTGCCCTTCGGTAGCCCAGACGACGTCAAATCTTTGGGCCAAGCCCATTTAACTCACCCAGCAAATGTCTTACTTCTAAGTCGAAGACAAACTCAATGTCTTTATCTACATGTAGAAAAACCACACCATTTGTATATAAAAAAAAACACAAGGTACTTGATACAGTCCGCTGTGAAAAGTACAATTGAACACTGACCCACATCAATAAGGTGCCAAAAGATGCGCAATTGGGCCAGGCATCTCCAGCTGTTGAAAAATTGCAAATTTCCGTGGTTTCCATGGAGTAAGAGCCGTTGCTGGGCACGTGATCTTGACATCAATGATTATTCATTTGTGGCTACAGCCAAAAGTATTGGTCGGAGAGCAACGCGGTTTGCACCATTCGATTTCTCGTGAAAAAATACGTCGGATTAGCCTCTTACCAGCAGCATTGGAACAGTTTTTCCACTTTTGGATTTTTGCCTGGTATTTTTTCTAATTGAAATCGGCTACATTAACTATGTACAATCGCGACTGGTCATTACTATATTCAACTTTTCATTATAAGTTATGTGCCCTTCGGTAGCCCAGACGACGTCAAATCTTTGGGCCAAGCCCATTTAACTCACCCAGCAAATGTCTTACTTCTAAGTCGAAGACAAACTCAATGTCTTTATCTACATGTAGAAAAACCACACCATTTGTATATAAAAAAACACAAGGTACTTGATACAGTCCGCTGTAAAAAGTACAATTGAACACTGACCCACATCAATAAGGTGCCAAAAGATGCGCAATTGGGCCAGGCATCTCCAGCTGTTGAAAAATTGCAAATTTCCTTGGTTTCCATGGAGTAAGAGCCGTTGCTGGGCACGTGATCTTGACATCAATGATTATTCATTTGTGGCTACAGCCAAAAGTATTGGTCGGAGAGCAACGCGGTTTGCACCATTCGATTTCTCGTCAAAAAATACGTCGGATTAGCCTCTTACCAGCAGCATTGGAACAGTTTTTCTACTATTGGATTTTTGCCTGGTCTTTTTGCTAATTGAAATCGGCTACATTAACTATGTACAATCGCGACTGGTCATTACTATATTCAACTTTTCATTATAAGTTATGTGCCCTTCGGTAGCCCAGACGACGTCAAATCTTTGGGCCAAGCCCATTTAACTCACCCAGCAAATGTCTTACTTCTAAGTCGAAGACAAACTCAATGTCTTTATCTACATGTAGAAAAACCACACCATTTGTATATAAAAAAACACAAGGTACTTGATACAGTCCGCTGTAAAAAGTACAATTGAACACTGACCCACATCAATAAGGTGCCAAAAGATGCGCAATTGGGCCAGGCATCTCCAGCTGTTGAAAAATTGCAAATTTCCTTGGTTTCCATGGAGTAAGAGCCGTTGCTGGGCACTTGATCTTGACATTAATGATTATTCATTTGTGGCTACAGCCAAAAGTATTGGTCGATGCGCAACGCGGTTTGCACCATTCGATTTCTCGTCAAAAAATACGTCGGATTAGCCTCTTACCAGCAGCATTGGAACAGTTTTTCCACTTTTGGATTTTTGCCTGGTATTTTTTTCTAATTGAAATCGGCTACATTAACTATGTACAATCGCGACTGGTCATTACTATATTCAACTTTTCATTATAAGTTATGTGCCCTTCGGTAGCCCAGACGACGTCAAATCTTTGGGCCAAGCCCATTTAACTCACCCAGCAAATGTCTTACTTCTAAGTCGAAGACAAACTCAATGTCTTTATCTACATGTAGAAAATCCACACCATTTGTATATAAAGAAAACACAAGGTACTTGATACAGTCCGCTGTTAAAAGTACAATTGAACACTGACCCACATCAATAAGGTGCCAAAAGATGCGCAATTGGGCCAGGCATCTCCAGCTGTTGAAAAATTGCAAATTTCCTTGGTTTCCATGGAGTAAGAGCAGTTGCTGGGCACGTGATCTTGACATCAATGATTATTCATTTGTGGCTACAGCCAAAAGTATTGGTCGGAGAGCAACGCGGTTTGCACCATTCGATTTCTCGTGAAAAAATACGTCGGATTAGCCTCTTACCAGCAGCATTGGAACAGTTTTTCCACTTTTGGATTTTTGCCTGGTATTTTTTCTAATTGAAATCGGCTACATTAACTATGTACAATCGCGACTGGTCATTACTATATTCAACTTTTCATTATAAGTTATGTGCCCTTCGGTAGCCCAGACGACGTCAAATCTTTGGGCCAAGCCCATTTAACTCACCCAGCAAATGTCTTACTTCTAAGTCGAAGACAAACTCAATGTCTTTATCTACATGTAGAAAAACCACACCATTTGTATCTAAAAAAAACACAAGATACTTGATACAGTCCGCTGTAAAAAGTACAATTGAACACTGACCCACATCAATAAGGTGCCAAAAGATGCGCAATTGGGCCAGGCATCTCCAGCTGTTGAAAAATTGCAAATTTCCGTGGTTTCCATGGAGTAAGAGCCGTTGCTGGGCACGTGATCTTGAAATCAATGATTATTCATTTGTGGCTACAGCCAAAAGTATTGGTCGGAGAGCAACGCGGTTTGCACCATTCGATTTCTCGTCAAAAAATACGTCGGATTAGCCTCTTACCAGCAGCATTGGAACAGTTTTTCCACTTTTGGATTTTTGCCTGGTATTTTTTCTAATTGAAATCGGCTACATTAACTATGTACAATCGCGACTGGTCATTACTATATTCAACTTTTCATTATAAGTTATGTGCCCTTCGGTAGCCCAGACGACGTCAAATCTTTGGGCCAAGCCCATTTAACTCACCCAGCAAATGTCTTACTTCTAAGTCGAAGACAAACTCAATGTCTTTATCTACATGTAGAAAATCCACACCATTTGTATATAAAGAAAACACAAGGTACTTGATACAGTCCGCTGTAAAAAGTACAATTGAACACTGATCCACATCAATAAGGTGCCAAAAGATGCGCAATTGGGCCAGGCATCTCCAGCTGTTGAAAAATTGCAAATTTCCTTGGTTTCCATGGAGTAAGAGCAGTTGCTGGGCACGTGATCTTGACATCAATGATTATTCATTTGTGGCTACAGCCAAAAGTATTGGTCGGAGAGCAACGCGGTTTGCACCATTCGATTTCTCGTGAAAAGATACGTCGGATTAGCCTCTTACCAGCAGCATTGGAACAGTTTTTCCACTTTTGGATTTTTGCCTGGTATTTTTTCTAATTGAAATCGGCTACATTAACTATGTACAATCGCGACTGGTCATTACTATATTCAACTTTTCATTATAAGTTATGTGCCCTTCGGTAGCCCAGACGATGTCAAATCTTTGGGCCAAGCCCATTTAACTCACCCAGCAAATGTCTTACTTCTAAGTCGAAGACAAACTCAATGTCTTTATCTACATGTAGAAAAACCACACCATTTGTATATAAAAAAAACACAAGGTACTTGATACAGTCCGCTGTGAAAAGTACAATTGAACACTGACCCACATCAATAAGGTGCCAAAAGATGCGCAATTGGGCCAGGCATCTCCAGCTGTTGAAAAATTGCAAATTTCCTTGGTTTCCATGGAGTAAGAGCCGTTGCTGGGCACGTGATCTTGACATCAATGATTATTCATTTGTGGCTACAGCCAAAAGTATTGGTCGGAGCGCAACGCGGTTTGCACCATTCGATTTCTCGTGAAAAAATACGTCGGATTAGCCTCTTACCAGCAGCATTGGAACAGTTTTTCCACTTTTGGATTTTTGCCTGGTATTTTTTCTAATTGAAATCGGCTACATTAACTATGTACAATCGCGACTGGTCATTACTATATTCAACTTTTCATTATAAGTTATGTGCCCTTCGGTAGCCCAGACGACGTCAAATCTTTGGGCCAAGCCCATTTAACTCACCCAGCAAATGTCTTACTTCTAAGTCGAAGACAAACTCAATGTCTTTATCTACATGTAGAAAAACCACACCATTTGTATATAAAAAAACACAAGGTACTTGATACAGTCCGCTGTAAAAAGTACAATTGAACACTGACCCACATCAATAAGGTGCCAAAAGATGCGCAATTGGGCCAGGCATCTCCAGCTGTTGAAAAATTGCAAATTTCCTTGGTTTCCATGGAGTAAGAGCCGTTGCTGGGCACTTGATCTTGACATTAATGATTATTCATTTGTGGCTACAGCCAAAAGTATTGGTCGGAGCGCAACGCGGTTTGCACCATTCGATTTCTCGTCAAAAAATACGTCGGATTAGCCTCTTACCAGCAGCATTGGAACAGTTTTTCCACTTTTGGATTTTTGCCTGGTATTTTTTTCTAATTGAAATCGGCTACATTAACTATGTACAATCGCGACTGGTCATTACTATATTCAACTTTTCATTATAAGTTATGTGCCCTTCGGTAGCCCAGACGACGTCAAATCTTTGGGCCAAGCCCATTTAACTCACCCAGCAAATGTCTTACTTCTAAGTCGAAGACAAACTCAATGTCTTTATCTACATGTAGAAAATCCACACCATTTGTATATAAAGAAAACACAAGGTACTTGATACAGTCCGCTGTTAAAAGTACAATTGAACACTGACCCACATCAATAAGGTGCCAAAAGATGCGCAATTGGGCCAGGCATCTCCAGCTGTTGAAAAATTGCAAATTTCCTTGGTTTCCATGGAGTAAGAGCAGTTGCTGGGCACGTGATCTTGACATCAATGATTATTCATTTGTGGCTACAGCCAAAAGTATTGGTCGGAGAGCAACGCGGTTTGCACCATTCGATTTCTCGTCAAAAAATACGTCGGATTAGCCTCTTACCAGCCGCATTGGAACAGTTTTTCCACTTTGGATTTTTGCCTGTCTTTTTGCTAATTGAAATCGGCTACATTAACTATGTACAATCGCGACTGGTCATTACTATATTCAACTTTTCATTATAAGTTATGTGCCCTTTGGTAGCCCAGACGACGTCAAATCTTTGGGCCAAGCCCATTTAACTCACCCAGCAAATGTCTTACTTCTAAGTCGAAGACAAACTCAATGTCTTTATCTACATGTAGAAAAACCACACCATTTGTATATAAAAAAAACACAAGGTACTTGATACAGTCCGCTGTGAAAAGTACAATTGAACACTGACCCACATCAATAAGGTGCCAAAAGATGCGCAATTGGGCCAGGCATCTCCAGCTGTTGAAAAATTGCAAATTTCCTTGGTTTCCATGGAGTAAGAGCCGTTGCTGGGCACGTGATCTTGACATCAATGATTATTCATTTGTGGCTACAGCCAAAAGTATTGGTCGGAGCGCAACGCGGTTTGCACCATTCGATTTCTCGTGAAAAAAATACGTCGGATTAGCCTCTTACCAGCAGCATTGGAACAGTTTTTTCCATTTTTGGATTTTTGCCTGTATTTTTTCTAATTGAAATCGGCTACATTAACTATGTACAATCGCGACTGGTCATTACTATATTCAACTTTTCATTATAAGTTATGTGCCCTTCGGTAGCCCAGACGAACGTCAAATCTTTGGGCCAAGCCCATTTAACTCACCCAGCAAATGTCTTACTTCTAAGTCGAAGACAAACTCAATGTCTTTATCTACATGTAGAAAAACCCACACCATTTGTATATAAAAAAAACACAAGGTACTTGATACAGTCCGCTGTAAAAAGTACAATTGAACACTGACCCACATCAATAAGGTGCCAAAAGATGCGCAATTGGGCCAGGCATCTCCAGCTGTTGAAAAATTGCAAATTTCCTTGGTTTCCATGGAGTAAGAGCAGTTGCTGGGCACGTGATCTTGACATCAATGATTATTCATTTGTGGCTACAGCCAAAAGTATTGGTCGGAGAGCAACGCGGTTTGCACCATTCGATTTCTCGTGAAAAAATACGTCGGATTAGCCTCTTACCAGCAGCATTGGACACAGTTTTTCCACTTTTGGATTTTTGCCTGGTATTTTTTCTAATTGAAATCGGCTACATTAACTATGTACAATCGCGACTGGTCATTACTATATATTCAACTTTTCATTATAAGTTATGTGCCCTTCGGTAGCCCAGACGACGTCAAATCTTTGGGCCAAGCCCATTTAACTCACCCAGCAAATGTCTTACTTCTAAGTCGAAGACAAACTCAATGTCTTTATCTACATGTAGAAAAACCACACCATTTGTATATAAAAAAAACACAAGGTACTTGATACAGTCCGCTGTAAAAAGTACAATTGAACACTGACCCACATCAATAAGGTGCCAAAAGATGCGCAATTGGCCAGGCATCTCCAGCTGTTGAAAAATTGCAAATTTCCGTGGTTTCCATGGAGTAAGAGCCGTTGCTGGGCACGTGATCTTGACATCAATGATTATTCATTTGTGGCTACAGCCAAAAGTATTGGTCGTAGAGCAACGCGGTTTGCACCATTCGATTTCTCGTGAAAAAATACGTCGGAGTAGCCTCTTACCAGCAGCATTGGAACAGTTTTTCCACTTTTGGATTTTTGCCTGGTCTTTTTGCTAATTGAAATCGGCTACATTAACTATGTACAATCGCGACTGGTCATTACTATATTCAACTTTTCATTATAAGTTATGTGCCCTTCGGTAGCCCAGACGACGTCAAATCTTTGGGCCAAGCCCATTTAACTCACCCAGCAAATGTCTTACTTCTAAGTCGAAGACAAACTCAATGTCTTTATCTACATGTAGAAAATCCACACCATTTGTATATAAAGAAAACACAAGGTACTTGATACAGTCCGCTGTAAAAAGTACAATTGAACACTGACCCACATCAATAAGGTGCCAAAAGATGCGCAATTGGGCCAGGCATCTCCAGCTGTTGAAAAATTGCAAATTTCCTTGGTTTCCATGGAGTAAGAGCCGTTGCTGGGCACGTGATCTTGACATCAATGATTATTCATTTGTGGCTACAGCCAAAAGTATTGGTCGGAGAGCAACGCGGTTTGCACCATTCGATTTCTCGTGAAAAAATACGTCGGATTAGCCTCTTACCAGCAGCATTGGAACAGTTTTTCCACTTTTGGATTTTTGCCTGGTCTTTTTGCTAATTGAAATCGGCTACATTAACTATGTACAATCGCGACTGGTCATTACTATATTCAACTTTTCATTATAAGTTATGTGCCCTTCGGTAGCCCAGACGACGTCAAATCTTTGGGCCAAGCCCATTTATCTCACCCAGCAAATGTCTTACTTCTAAGTCGAAGACAAACTCAATGTCTTTATCTACATGTAGAAAAACCACACCATTTGTATATAAAAAAACACAAGGTACTTGATACAGTCCGCTGTAAAAAGTACAATTGAACACTGACCCACATCAATAAGGTGCCAAAAGATGCGCAATTGGGCCAGGCATCTCCAGCTGTTGAAAAATTGCAAATTTCCTTGGTTTCCATGGAGTAAGAGCCGTTGCTGGGCACTTGATCTTGACATTAATGATTATTCATATTGTGGCTACAGCCAAAAGTATTGGTCGGAGCGCAACGCGGTTTGCACCATTCGATTTCTCGTCAAAAAATACGTCGATTAGCCTCTTACCAGCAGCATTGGAACAGTTTTTCCACTTTTGGATTTTTGCCTGGTATTTTTTTCTAATTGAAATCGGCTACATTAACTATGTAACAATCGCGACTGGTCATTACTATATTCAACTTTTCATTATAAGTTATGTGCCCTTCGGTAGCCCAGACGACGTCAAATCTTTGGGCCAAGCCATTTAACTCACCCAGCAAATGTCTTACTTCTAAGTCGAAAGACAACTCAATGTCTTTATCTACATGTAGAAAATCCACACCATTTGTATATAAAGAAAACACAAGGTACTTGATACAGTCCGCTGTAAAAAGTACAATTGAAACACTGACCCAACATCAATAAGGTGCCAAAAGATGCGCAATTGGGCCAGGCATCTCCAGCTGTTGAAAAATTGCAAATTTCCTTGGTTTCCATGGAGTAAGAGCCGTTGCTGGGCACGTGATCTTGACATCAATGATTATTCATTTGTGGCTACAGCCAAAAAGTATTGGTCTGAGAGCAACGCGGTTTGCACCATTCGATTTCTCGTCAAAAAATACGTCGGATTAGCCTCTTACCAGCAGCATTGGAACAGTTTTTCCACTTTTGGATTTTTGCCTGGTCTTTTTGCTAATTGAAATCGGCTACATTAACTATGTACAATCGCGACTGGTCATTACTATATTCACTTTTCATTATAAGTTATGTGCCCTTCGTAGCCCAGACGACGTCAAATCTTTGGGCCAAGCCCATTTAACTCACCCAGCAAATGTCTTACTTCTAAGTCGAAGAGAAACTCAATGTCTTTATCTACATGTAGAAAAACCACACCATTTGTATATAAAAAAAACACAAGGTACTTGATACAGTCCGCTGTAAAAAGTACAATTGAACACTGACCCACATCAATAAGGTGCCAAAAGATGCGCAATTGGGCCAGGCATCTCCAGCTGTTGAAAATTGCAAATTTCCTTGGTTTCCATGGAGTAAGAGCCGTTGCTGGGCACTTGATCTTGACATTAATGATTATTCATTTGTGGCTACAGCCAAAAGTATTGGTCGGAGCGCAACGCGGTTTGCACCATTCGATTTCTCGTCAAAAAATACGTCGGATTAGCCTCTTACCAGCAGCATTGGAACAGTTTTTCCACTTTGGATTTTTGCCTGGTATTTTTTTCTAATTGAAATCGGCTACATTAACTATGTACAATCGCGACTGGTCATTACTATTCAACTTTTCATTATAAGTTAGGTGCCCTTCGGTAGCCCAGACGACGTCAAATCTTTGGGCCAAGCCCATTTAACTCACCCAGCAAATGTCTTACTTCTAAGTCGAAGACAAACTCAATGTCTTTATCTACATGTAGAAAATCCACACATTTGTATATAAAGAAAACACAAGGTACTTGATACAGTCCGCTGTAAAAAAGTACAATTGAACACGACCCACATCAATAAGGTGCCAAAAGATGCGCAATTGGCCAGGCATCTCCAGCTGTTGAAAAATTGCAAATTTCCTTGGTTTCCAGGAGTAAGAGCCGTTGCTGGGCACGTGATCTTGACATCAATGATTATTCATTTGTGGCTACAGCCAAAAGTATTGGTCTGAGAGCAACGCGGTTTGCACCATTCGATTTCTCGTCAAAAAATACGTCGGATAGCCTCTTACCAGCAGCATTGGAACAGTTTTCCACTTTTGGATTTTTGCCTGGTCTTTTTGCTAATTGAAATCGGCTACATTAACCTATGTACAATCGCGACTGGTCATTACTATATTCAACTTTTCATTATAAGTTATGTGCCCTTCGGTAGCCAGACGACGTCAAATCTTTGGGCCAAGCCCATTTAACTCACCCAGCAAATGTTCTTACTTCTAAGTCGAAGAGAAACTCAATGTCTTTATCTACATGTAGAAAAACCACACCATTTGTATATAAAAAAAACACAAGGTACTTGATACAGTCCCGCTGTAAAAAGTACAATTGAACACTGACCCACATCAATAGGTGCCGAAAAGATGCGCAATGGGCCAGGCATCTCCAGCTGTTGAAAAATTGCAAATTTCCGTGGTTTCCATGGAGTAAGAGCCGTTGCTGGGCACGTGACTTGACATCAATGATTATTCATTTGTGGCTACAGCCAAAAGTATTGTCGGAGAGCAAACCGCGGTTTGCACCATTCGATTTCTCGTCAAAAAAATACGTCGGATAGCCTCTTACCAGCAGCATTGGAACAGTTTTTCCACTTTTGGATTTTTGCCTGGTATTTTTTCTAATTGAAATCGGCTACATTAACTATGTACCATCGCGACTGGTCATTACTATATTCAACTTTTCATTATAAGTTATGTGCCCTTCGGTAGCCCAGACGACGTCAAATCTTTGGGCCAAGCCCATTTAACTCACCCAGCAAATGTCTTACTTCTAAGTCGAAGACAAACTCAATGTCTTTATCTACATGTAGAAAAACCACACCATTTGTATATAAAAAAAACACAAGGTACTTGATACAGTCCGCTGTAAAAAGTACAATTGAACACTGACCCACATCAATAAGGTGCCAAAAGATGCGCAATCGGGCCAGGCATCTCCAGCTGTTGAAAAATTGCAAATTTCCGTGGTTTCCATGGAGTAAGAGCCGTTGCTGGGCACGTGATCTTGACATCAATGATTATTCATTTGTGGCTACAGCCAAAAGTATTGGTCGGAGAGCAACGCGGTTTGCACCATTCGATTTCTCGTGAAAAAATACGTCGGATTAGCCTCTTACCAGCAGCATTGGAACAGTTTTTCCACTTTTGGATTTTTGCCTGGTATTTTTTCTAATTGAAATCGGCTACATTAACTATGTACAATCGCGACTGGTCATTACTATATTCAACTTTTCATTATAAGTTATGTGCCCTTCGGTAGCCCAGACGACGTCAAATCTTTGGGCCAAGCCCATTTAACTCACCCAGCAAATGTCTTACTTCTAAGTCGAAGACAAACTCAATGTCTTTATCTACATGTAGAAAATCCACACCATTTGTATATAAAGAAAACACAAGGTACTTGATACAGTCCGCTGTAAAAAGTACAATTGAACACTGACCCACATCAATAAGGTGCCAAAAGATGCGCAATTGGGCCAGGCATCTCCAGCTGTTGAAAAATTGCAAATTTCCTTGGTTTCCATGGAGTAAGAGCAGTTGCTGGGCACGTGATCTTGACATCAATGATTATTCATTTGTGGCTACAGCCAAAAGTATTGGTCGGAGAGCAACGCGGTTTGCACCATTCGATTTCTCGTGAAAAAATACGTCGGATTAGCCTCTTACCAGCAGCATTGGAACAGTTTTTCCACTTTTGGATTTTTGCCTGGTCTTTTTGCTAATTGAAATCGGCTACATTAACTATGTACAATCGCGACTGGTCATTACTATATTCAACTTTTCATTATAAGTTATGTGCCCTTCGGTAGCCCAGACGACGTCAAATCTTTGGGCCAAGCCCATTTAACTCACCCAGCAAATGTCTTACTTCTAAGTCGAAGACAAACTCAATGTCTTTATCTACATGTAGAAAAACCACACCATTTGTATATAAAAAAAACACAAGGTACTTGATACAGTCCGCTGTGAAAAGTACAATTGAACACTGACCCACATCAATAAGGTGCCAAAAGATGCGCAATTGGGCCAGGCATCTCCAGCTGTTGAAAAATTGCAAATTTCCTTGGTTTCCATGGAGTAAGAGCCGTTGCTGGGCACGTGATCTTGACATCAATGATTATTTATTTGTGGCTACAGCCAAAAGTATTGGTCGGAGAGCAACGCGGTTTGCACCATTCGATTTCTCGTCAAAAAATACGTCGGATTAGCCTCTTACCAGCAGCATAGGAACAGTTTTTCCACTTTTGGATTTTTGCCTGGTCTTTTTGCTAATTGAAATCGGCTACATTAACTATGTACAATCGCGACTGGTCATTACTATATTCAACTTTTCATTATAAGTTATGTGCCCTTCGGTAGCCCAGACGACGTCAAATCTTTGGGCCAAGCCCATTTAACTCACCCAGCAAATGTCTTACTTCTAAGTCGAAGACAAACTCAATGTCTTTATCTACATGTAGAAAAACCACACCATTTGTATATAAAAAAAACACAAGGTACTTGATACAGTCCGCTGTAAAAAGTACAATTGAACACTGACCCACATCAATAAGGTGCCAAAAGATGCGTAATTGGGCCAGGCATCTCCAGCTGTTGAAAAATTGCAAATTTCCTTGGTTTCCATGGAGTAAGAGCCGTTGCTGTGCACGTGATCTTGACATCAATGATTATTCATTTGTGGCTACAGCCAAAAGTATTGGTCGGAGAGCAACGCGGTTTGCACCATTCGATTTCTCGTCAAAAAATACGTCGGATTAGCCTCTTACCAGCAGCATTGGAACAGGTTTTCCACTTTTGGATTTTTGCCTGGTCTTTTTGCTAATTGAAATCGGCTACATTAACTATGTACAATCGCGACTGGTCATTACTATATTCAACTTTTCATTATAAGTTATGTGCCCTTCGGTAGCCCAGACGACGTCAAATCTTTGGGCCAAGCCCATTTATCTCACCCAGCAAATGTCTTACTTCTAAGTCGAAGACAAACTCAATGTCTTTATCTACATGTAGAAAAACCACACCATTTGTATATAAAAAAACACAAGGTACTTGATACAGTCCGCTGTAAAAAGTACAATTGAACACTGACCCACATCAATAAGGTGCCAAAAGATGCGCAATTGGGCCAGGCATCTCCAGCTGTTGAAAAATTGCAAATTTCCTTGGTTTCCATGGAGTAAGAGCCGTTGCTGGGCACTTGATCTTGACATTAATGATTATTCATTTGTGGCTACAGCCAAAAGTATTGGTCGGAGCGCAACGCGGTTTGCACCATTCGATTTCTCGTCAAAAAATACGTCGGATTAGCCTCTTACCAGCAGCATTGGAACAGTTTTTCCACTTTTGGATTTTTGCCTGGTATTTTTTTCTAATTGAAATCGGCTACATTAACTATGTACAATCGCGACTGGTCATTACTATATTCAACTTTTCATTATAAGTTATGTGCCCTTCGGTAGCCCAGACGACGTCAAATCTTTGGGCCAAGCCCATTTAACTCACCCAGCAAATGTCTTACTTCTAAGTCGAAGACAAACTCAATGTCTTTATCTACATGTAGAAAATCCACACCATTTGTATATAAAGAAAACACAAGGTACTTGATACAGTCCGCTGTAAAAAGTACAATTGAACACTGACCCACATCAATAAGGTGCCAAAAGATGCGCAATTGGGCCAGGCATCTCCAGCTGTTGAAAAATTGCAAATTTCCTTGGTTTCCATGGAGTAAGAGCCGTTGCTGGGCACGTGATCTTGACATCAATGATTATTCATTTGTGGCTACAGCCAAAAGTATTGGTCTGAGAGCAACGCGGTTTGCACCATTCGATTTCTCGTCAAAAAATACGTCGGATTAGCCTCTTACCAGCAGCATTGGAACAGTTTTTTCCACTTTTGGATTTTTGCCTGGTCTTTTTGCTAATTGAAATCGGCTACATTAACTATGTACAATCGCGACTGGTCATTACTATATTCAACTTTTCATTATAAGTTATGTGCCCTTCGGTAGCCCAGACGACGTCAAATCTTTGGGCCAAGCCCATTTAACTCACCCAGCAAATGTCTTACTTCTAAGTCGAAGAGAAACTCAATGTCTTTATCTACATGTAGAAAAACCACACCATTTGTATATAAAAAAAACACAAGGTACTTGATACAGTCCGCTGTAAAAAGTACAATTGAACACTGACCCACATCAATAAGGTGCCAAAAGATGCGCAATTGGGCCAGGCATCTCCAGCTGTTGAAAAATTGCAAATTTCCGTGGTTTCCATGGAGTAAGAGCCGTTGCTGGGCACGTGATCTTGACATCAATGATTATTCATTTGTGGCTACAGCCAAAAGTATTGGTCGGAGAGCAACGCGGTTTGCACCATTCGATTTCTCGTGAAAAAATACGTCGGATTAGCCTCTTACCAGCAGCATTGGAACAGTTTTTCCACTTTTGGATTTTTGCCTGGTATTTTTTCTAATTGAAATCGGCTACATTAACTATGTACCATCGCGACTGGTCATTACTATATTCAACTTTTCATTATAAGTTATGTGCCCTTCGGTAGCCCAGACGACGTCAAATCTTTGGGCCAAGCCCATTTAACTCACCCAGCAAATGTCTTACTTCTAAGTCGAAGACAAACTCAATGTCTTTATCTACATGTAGAAAAACCACACCATTTGTATATAAAAAAAACACAAGGTACTTGATACAGTCCGCTGTAAAAAGTACAATTGAACACTGACCCACATCAATAAGGTGCCAAAAGATGCGCAATCGGGCCAGGCATCTCCAGCTGTTGAAAAATTGCAAATTTCCGTGGTTTCCATGGAGTAAGAGCCGTTGCTGGGCACGTGATCTTGACATCAATGATTATTCATTTGTGGCTACAGCCAAAAGTATTGGTCGGAGAGCAACGCGGTTTGCACCATTCGATTTCTCGTGAAAAAATACGTCGGATTAGCCTCTTACCAGCAGCATTGGAACAGTTTTTCCACTTTTGGATTTTTGCCTGGTATTTTTTCTAATTGAAATCGGCTACATTAACTATGTACAATCGCGACTGGTCATTACTATATTCAACTTTTCATTATAAGTTATGTGCCCTTCGGTAGCCCAGACGACGTCAAATCTTTGGGCCAAGCCCATTTAACTCACCCAGCAAATGTCTTACTTCTAAGTCGAAGACAAACTCAATGTCTTTATCTACATGTAGAAAATCCACACCATTTGTATATAAAGAAAACACAAGGTACTTGATACAGTCCGCTGTAAAAAGTACAATTGAACACTGACCCACATCAATAAGGTGCCAAAAGATGCGCAATTGGGCCAGGCATCTCCAGCTGTTGAAAAATTGCAAATTTCCTTGGTTTCCATGGAGTAAGAGCAGTTGCTGGGCACGTGATCTTGACATCAATGATTATTCATTTGTGGCTACAGCCAAAAGTATTGGTCGGAGAGCAACGCGGTTTGCACCATTCGATTTCTCGTGAAAAAATACGTCGGATTAGCCTCTTACCAGCAGCATTGGAACAGTTTTTCCACTTTTGGATTTTTGCCTGGTCTTTTTGCTAATTGAAATCGGCTACATTAACTATGTACAATCGCGACTGGTCATTACTATATTCAACTTTTCATTATAAGTTATGTGCCCTTCGGTAGCCCAGACGACGTCAAATCTTTGGGCCAAGCCCATTTAACTCACCCAGCAAATGTCTTACTTCTAAGTCGAAGACAAACTCAATGTCTTTATCTACATGTAGAAAAACCACACCATTTGTATATAAAAAAAACACAAGGTACTTGATACAGTCCGCTGTGAAAAGTACAATTGAACACTGACCCACATCAATAAGGTGCCAAAAGATGCGCAATTGGGCCAGGCATCTCCAGCTGTTGAAAAATTGCAAATTTCCTTGGTTTCCATGGAGTAAGAGCCGTTGCTGGGCACGTGATCTTGACATCAATGATTATTTATTTGTGGCTACAGCCAAAAGTATTGGTCGGAGAGCAACGCGGTTTGCACCATTCGATTTCTCGTCAAAAAATACGTCGGATTAGCCTCTTACCAGCAGCATAGGAACAGTTTTTCCACTTTTGGATTTTTGCCTGGTCTTTTTGCTAATTGAAATCGGCTACATTAACTATGTACAATCGCGACTGGTCATTACTATATTCAACTTTTCATTATAAGTTATGTGCCCTTCGGTAGCCCAGACGACGTCAAATCTTTGGGCCAAGCCCATTTAACTCACCCAGCAAATGTCTTACTTCTAAGTCGAAGACAAACTCAATGTCTTTATCTACATGTAGAAAAACCACACCATTTGTATATAAAAAAAACACAAGGTACTTGATACAGTCCGCTGTAAAAAGTACAATTGAACACTGACCCACATCAATAAGGTGCCAAAAGATGCGCAATTGGGCCAGGCATCTCCAGCTGTTGAAAAATTGCAAATTTCCTTGGTTTCCATGGAGTAAGAGCCGTTGCTGTGCACGTGATCTTGACATCAATGATTATTCATTTGTGGCTACAGCCAAAAGTATTGGTCGGAGAGCAACGCGGTTTGCACCATTCGATTTCTCGTCAAAAAATACGTCGGATTAGCCTCTTACCAGCAGCATTGGAACAGGTTTTCCACTTTTGGATTTTTGCCTGGTCTTTTTGCTAATTGAAATCGGCTACATTAACTATGTACAATCGCGACTGGTCATTACTATATTCAACTTTTCATTATAAGTTATGTGCCCTTCGGTAGCCCAGACGACGTCAAATCTTTGGGCCAAGCCCATTTAACTCACCCAGCAAATGTCTTACTTCTAAGTCGAAGACAAACTCAATGTCTTTATCTACATGTAGAAAAACCACACCATTTGTATATAAAAAAAACACAAGGTACTTGATACAGTCCGCTGTAAAAAGTACAATTGAACACTGACCCACATCAATAAGGTGCCAAAAGATGCGCAATTGGGCCAGGCATCTCCAGCTGTTGAAAAATTGCAAATTTCCTTGGTTTCCATGGAGTAAGAGCCGTTGCTGGGCACGTGATCTTGACATCAATGATTATTCATTTGTGGCTACAGCCAAAAGTATTGGTCGGAGAGCAACGCGGTTTGCACCATTCGATTTCTCGTGAAAAAATACGTCGGATTAGCCTCTTACCAGCAGCATTGGAACAGTTTTTCTACTTTTGGATTTTTGCCTGGTATTTTTTCTAATTGAAATCGGCTACATTAACTATGTACAATCGCGACTGGTCATTACTATATTCAACTTTTCATTATAAGTTATGTGCCCTTCGGTAGCCCAGACGACGTCAAATCTTTGGGCCAAGCCCATTTAACTCACCCAGCAAATGTCTTACTTCTAAGTCGAAGACAAACTCAATGTCTTTATCTACATGTAGAAAAACCACACCATTTGTATATAAAATAAACACAAGGTACTTGATACAGTCCGCTGTGAAAAGTACAATTGAACACTGACCCACATCAATAAGGTGCCAAAAGATGCGCAATTGGGCCAGGCATCTCCAGCTGTTGAAAAATTGCAAATTTCCTTGGTTTCCATGGAGTAAGAGCCGTTGCTGGGCACGTGATCTTGACATCAATGATTATTCATTTGTGGCTACAGCCAAAAGTATTGGTCGGAGAGCAACGCGGTTTGCACCATTCGATTTCTCGTCAAAAAATACGTCGGATTAGCCTCTTACCAGCAGCATTGGAACAGTTTTTCCACTTTTGGATTTTTGCCTGGTCTTTTTGCTAATTGAAATCGGCTACATTAACTATGTACAATCGCGACTGGTCATTACTATATTCAACTTTTCATTATAAGTTATGTGCCCTTCGGTAGCCCAGACGACGTCAAATCTTTGGGCCAAGCCCATTTAACTCACCCAGCAAATGTCTTACTTCTAAGTCGAAGACAAACTCAATGTCTTTATCTACATGTAGAAAATCCACACCATTTGTATATAAAGAAAACACAAGGTACTTGATACAGTCCGCTGTAAAAAGTACAATTGAACACTGACCCACATCAATAAGGTGCCAAAAGATGCGTAATTCGGCCAGGCATCTCCAGCTGTTGAAAAATTGCAAATTTCCTTGGTTTCCATGGAGTAAGAGCCGTTGCTGGGCACGTGATCTTGACATCAATGATTATTCATTTGTGGCTACAGCCAAAAGTATTGGTCTGAGAGCAACGCGGTTTGCACCATTCGATTTCTCGTCAAAAAATACGTCGGATTAGCCTCTTACCAGCAGCATTGGAACAGTTTTTCCACTTTTGGATTTTTGCCTGGTCTTTTTGCTAATTGAAATCGGCTACATTAACTATGTACAATCGCGACTGGTCATTACTATATTCAACTTTTCATTATAAGTTATGTGCCCTTCGGTAGCCCAGACGACGTCAAATCTTTGGGCCAAGCCCATTTAACTCACCCAGCAAATGTCTTACTTCTAAGTCGAAGACAAACTCAATGTCTTTATCTACATGTAGAAAAACCACACCATTTGTATATAAAAAAAACACAAGGTACTTGATACAGTCCGCTGTAAAAAGTACAATTGAACACTGACCCACATCAATAAGGTGCCAAAAGATGCGCAATTGGGCCAGGCATCTCCAGCTGTTGAAAAATTGCAAATTTCCGTGGATTCCATGAAGTAAGAGCCGTTGCTGGGCACGTGATCTTGACATCAATGATTATTCATTTGTGGCTACAGCCAAAAGTATTGGTCGGAGAGCAACGCGGTTTGCACCATTCGATTTCTCGTCAAAAAATACGTCGGATTAGCCTCTTACCAGCAGCATTGGAACAGTTTTTCCACTTTTGGATTTTTGCCTGTTCTTTTTGCTAATTGAAATCGGCTACATTAACTATGTACAATCGCGACTGGTCATTACTATATTCAACTTTTCATTATAAGTTATGTGCCCTTCGGTAGCCCAGACGACGTCAAATCTTTGGGCCAAGCCCATTTAACTCACCCAGCAAATGTCTTACTTCTAAGTCGAAGAGAAACTCAATGTCTTTATCTACATGTAGAAAAACCACACCATTTGTATATAAAAAAAACACAAGGTACTTGATACAGTCCGCTGTAAAAAGTACAATTGAACACTGACCCACATCAATAAGGTGCCAAAAGATGCGCAATTGGGCCAGGCATCTCCAGCTGTTGAAAAATTGCAAATTTCCGTGGTTTCCATGGAGTAAGAGCCGTTGCTGGGCACGTGATCTTGACATCAATGATTATTCATTTGTGGCTACAGCCAAAAGTATTGGTCGGAGAGCAACGCGGTTTGCACCATTCGATTTCTCGTGAAAAAATACGTCGGATTAGCCTCTTACCAGCAGCATTGGAACAGTTTTTCCACTTTTGGATTTTTGCCTGGTATTTTTTCTAATTGAAATCGGCTACATTAACTATGTACCATCGCGACTGGTCATTACTATATTCAACTTTTCATTATAAGTTATGTGCCCTTTGGTAGCCCAGACGACGTCAAATCTTTGGGCCAAGCCCATTTAACTCACCCAGCAAATGTCTTACTTCTAAGTCGAAGACAAACTCAATGTCTTTATCTACATGTAGAAAAACCACACCATTTGTATATAAAAAAAAAACACAAGGTACTTGATACAGTCCGCTGTAAAAAGTACAATTGAACACTGACCCACATCAATAAGTGCCAAAGTGCGCAATTGGGCCAGGCATCTCCAGCTGTTGAAAAATTGCAAATTTCCGTGGTTTCCATGGAGTAAGAGCCGTTGCTGGGCACGTGATCTTGACATCAATGATTCTTCATTTGTGGCTACAGCCAAAAGTATTGGTCGGAGAGCAACGCGGTTTGCACCATTCGATTCTCGTGAAAAAATACGTCGGATTAGCCTCTTACCAGCAGCATTGGAACAGTTTTTCCACTTTTGGATTTTTGCCTGGTATTTTTTCTAATTGAAATCGGCTACATTAACTATGTACCATCGCGACTGGTCATTACTATATTCAACTTTTCATTATAAGTTATGTGCCCTTCGGTAGCCCAGACCGACGTCAAATCTTTGGGCCAAGCCCATTTAACTCACCCAGCAAATGTCTTACTTCTAAGTCGAAGACAAACTCAATGTCTTTATCTACATGTAGAAAAACCACACCATTTGTATATAAAAAAAAACACAAGGTACTTGATACAGTCCGCTGTAAAAAGTACAATTGAACACTGACCCACATCAATAAGGTGCCAAAAGATGCGCAATCGGGCCAGGCATCTCCAGCTGTTGAAAAAATTGCAAATTTCCGTGGTTTCCATGGAGTAAGAGCCGTTGCTGGGCACGTGATCTTGACATCAATGATTATTCATTTGTGGCTACAGCCAAAAAGTATTGGTCGGAGAGCAACGCGGTTTGCACCATTCGATTTCTCGTGAAAAAATACGTCGGATTAGCCTCTTACCAGCAGCATTGGAACAGTTTTTCCACTTTTGGATTTTGCCTGGTATTTTTTCTAATTGAAATCGGCTACATTAACTATGTACAATCGC
>NW_027018299.1:0-45307 GCF_032854445.1 Liolophura sinensis
AACCGCGTTGCTCTCCGACCAATACTTTTGGCTGTAGTGACAAATGAATGATCATTTATGTCATAATCACGTGCCCAGCAACGGCTCTTACTCCATGGAAACCAGGGAAATTTGCAATTTTTTAACAGCTGCCGATGCCTGGCTCAATTCCGCATCTTTTGGCACCTTACTGAAGTGAGTTAGTGTTCAGTTGTACTTTTTACAGCAGACTGTATCAAGTACCTTGTGTTTTTTATGTACAAATGGTGTGGTTTTTCTACACGTAGATAAAGACATTGAGATTGTCTTGGACTTAGAAGTAAGACAATTGCTGGGTGAGTTAAATGGGCTTAGCCGAAAGATTTCAGGTCTTCTGGGCTACCGAAGGGCACATAACTTATAGTCAAAAGTTGAATATAGTAATGACCAGTCGCGATTGTACAGAGTACAGTGTAGCCGATTTCAATTAACAAAAAGACCAGGTAAAAATGCAAAAGTGGAAAAACTGTTCCAGTGCTGCTGGTAAGAGGCTAATCCGACGTATTTTGTGACGAGAAATCGAATGGTGCAAACCGCGTTGCTCTCCGACCAATACTTTTGGCTGTAGTGACAATTGAATGATCATTTATGTCATAATCACGTGCCCAGCAACGGCTCTTACTCCATGGAAACCAGGGAAATTTGCAATTTTTCAACAGCTGCCGATCCCTGGCTCAATTCCGCATCTTTTGGCACCTTACTGAAGTGGGTTAGTGTTCAGTTGTACTTTTACAGCAGACTGTATCAAGTACCTTGTGTTTTTCACGTACAAATGGTGTGGTTTTTCTACACGTAGATAAAGACATTGAGATTGTCTTGCACTTAGAAGTAAGACAATTGCTGGGTGAGTTAAATGGCTTAGCCCAAAGATTTCAGGTCTTCTGGGCTACCGAAGGGCACATAACTTATAGTCAAAAGTTGAATATAGTAATGACCAGTCGCGATTGTACAGAGTACAGTGTAGCCGATTTCAATTAACAAAAAGACCGGGCAAAAATGCAAAAGTAGAAAAACTGTTCCAGTGCTACTACTAAGAGCCTAATCCGACGTATTTTGTGACGAGAAATCGAATGGTGCAAACCGCGTTGCTCTCCGACCAATACTTTTGGCTGTAGTGACAAATGAATGATCATTTATGTCATAATCACGTGCCCAGCAACGGCTCTTACTCCATGGAAACCAGGGAAATTTGCAATTTTTCAACAGCTGCCGATGCCTGGCTCAATTCGCATCTTTTGGCACCTTACTGAAGTGGGTTAGTGTTCAGTTGTACTTTTACAGCAGACTGTATCAAGTACCTTGTGTTTTTTATGTACAAATGGTGTGGTTTTTCTACACATAGATAAAGACATTGAGATTGTCTTGGACTTAGAAGTAAGACAATTGCTGGGTGAGTTAAATGGGCTTAGCCGAAAGATTTGACGTCTTCTGGGCTACCGAAGGGCACATAACTTATAGTCAAAAGTTGAATATAGTAATGACCAGTCGCGATTGTACAGAGTACAGTGTAGCCGATTTCAATTAACAAAAAGACCAGGTAAAAATGCAAAAGTGGAAAAACTGTTCCAGTGCTGCTGGTAAGAGGCTAATCCGACGTATTTTGTGACGAGAAATCGAATGGTGCAAACCGCGTTGCTCTCCGACCAATACTTTTGGCTGTATTGACAATTGAATGATCATTTATGTCATAATCACGTGCCCAGCAACGGCTCTTACTCCATGGAAACCAGGGAAATTTGCAATTTTTCAACAGCTGCCGATGCCTGGCTCAATTCCGCATCTTTTGGCACCTTACTGAAGTGGGTTAGTGTTCAGTTGTACTTTTTACAGCAGACTGTATCAAGTACCTTGTGTTTTTTATGTACAAATGGTCTGGCTTTTCTACACGTAGATAAAGACATTGACATCGTCTTGGACTTAGAAGTAAGACAATTGCTGGGTGAGTTAATGGGCTTGGCCCAAAGATTTCAGGTCTTCTGGGCTACCGAAGGGAACATAACTTATAGTCAAAAGTTGAATATAGTAATGACCAGTCGCGATTGTACAGAGTACAGTGTAGCCGATTTCAATTAACAAAAAGACCAGGCAAAATGCAAAAGTGGAAAAACTGTTCCAGTGCTGCTGGTAAGAGGCTAATCCGACGTATTTTGTGACGACAAATCGAATGGTGCAAACCGCATTGCTCTCCGACCAATACTTTTGGCTGTAGTGACAATTGAATGATCATTTATGTCATAATCACGTGCCCAGCAACGGCTCTTACTCCATGGAAACCAGGGAAATTTGCAATTGTTCAACAGCTGCCGATGCCTGGCTCAATTCCGCATCTTTTGGTACCTTACTTAAGTGGGTTAGTGTTCAGTTGTACTTTTTAAAGCAGACTGTATCAAGTACCTTGTGTTTTTCACGTACAAATGGTGTGGTTTTTCTACACGTAGATAAAGACATTGAGATTGTCTTGCACTTAGAAGTAAGGCAATTGCTGGGTGAGTTAAATGGGCTTAGCCCAAAGATTTCAGGTCTTCTGGGCTACCGAAGGGCACATAACTTATAGTCAAAAGTTGAATATAGTAATGACCAGTCGCGATTGTACAGAGTACAGTGTAGCCGATTTCAATTAACAAAAAGACCAGGCAAAAATGCAAAAGTGGAAAAACTGTTCCAGTGCTACTAGTAAAAGCCTAATCCGACGTATTTTGTGACGAGAAATCGAATGGTGCAAACCGCGTTGCTCTCCGACCAATACTTTAGGCTGTAGCGACAGATCAATGATCATTTATGTCATAATCACGTGCCCAGCAACGGCTCTTACTCCATGGAAACCAGGGATATTTGCAATTTTTTAACAGCTGCCGATGCCTGGCCCAATTCCACATCTTTTGGCACCTTATAAATGTGGGTCAGTGTTTAGTTGTACTTTTTACAGCAGACTGTATCAAGTACCTTGTGTTTTTTATGTACAAATGGTGTGGTTTTTCTACACGTAGATAAAGACATTGAGATTGTCTTGGACTTAGAAGTAAGACAATTGCTGGGTGAGTTAAATGGGCTTAGCCGAAAGATTTGACGTCTTCTGGGCTACCGAAGGGCACATAACTTATAGTCAAAAGTTGAATATAGTAATGACCAGTCGCGATTGTACAGAGTACAGTGTAGCCGATTTCAATTAACAAAAAGACCAGGTAAAAATGCAAAAGTGGAAAAACTGTTCCAGTGCTGCTGGTAAGAGGCTAATCCGACGTATTTTGTGACGATAAATCGAATGGTGCAAACCGCGTTGCTCTCCGACCAATACTTTTGGCTGTAGCGACAATTGATTGATCATTGATGTCATAATCACGTGCCTAGCAACGGCTCTTACTCCATGGAAACCAGGGATATTTGCAATTTTTTAACAGCTGCCGATGCATGGCCCAATTTCTGCATCTTTTGGCACCTTAAAAATGTGGGTCAGTGTTCAGTTGTACTTTTTACAGCAGACTGTATCAAGTACCTTGTGTTTTTTATGTACAAATGGTGTGGTTTTTCTACACGTAGATAAAGACATTGAGATTGTCTTGGACTTAGAAGTAAGACAATTGCTGGTGAGTTAAATGGGCTTAGCCGAAAGATTTGACGTCTTCTGGGCTACCGAAGGGCACATAACTTATAGTCAAAAGTTGAATATAGTAATGACCAGTCGCGATTGTACAGAGTACAGTGTAGCCGATTTCAATTAACAAAAAGACCAGGTAAAATGCAAAAGTGGAAAAAACTGTTCCAGTGCTACTAGTAAGAGCCTAATCCGATGTATTTTGTGACGAGAAATCGAATAGTGCAATCCGCGTTGCTCTCCGACCAATACTTTTGGCTGTAGCGACAATTGAATGATCATTTATGTCATAATCACGTGCCCAGCAACGGCTCTTACTCCATGGAAACCAGGGATATTTGCAATTTTTTAACAGCTGCCGATGCCTGGCTCAATTCCGCATCTTTTGGCACCTTACTGAAGTGGGTCAGTGTTCAGTTGTACCTTTTACAGCAGACTGTATCAAGTACCTTGTGGTTTTCACGTACAAATGGTGTGGTTTTTCTACACGTAGATAAAGACATTGAGATTGTCTTGGACTTAGAAGTAAGACAATTGCTGGGTGATTTAAATGGGCTTAGCCGAAAGATTTCAGGTCTTCTGGGCTACCGAAGGGCACATAACTTATAGTCAAAAGTTGAATATAGTAATGACCAGTCGCGATTGTACAGAGTACAGTGTAGCCGATTTCAATTAACAAAAAGACCAGGTAAAAATGCAAAAGTGGAAAAACTGTTCCAGTGCTGCTGGTAAGAGGCTAATCCGACGTATTTTGTGACGAGAAATCGAATGGTGCAAACCGCGTTGCTCTCCGACCAATACTTTTGGCTGTAGTGACAAATGAATGATCATTTATGTCATAATCACGTGCCCAGCAACGGCTCTTACTCCATGGAAACCAGGGAAATTTGCAATTTTTTAACAGCTGCCGATGCCTGGCTCAATTCCGCATCTTTTGGCACCTTACTGAAGTGAGTTAGTGTTCAGTTGTACTTTTTACAGCAGACTGTATCAAGTACCTTGTGTTTTTTATGTACAAATGGTGTGGTTTTTCTACACGTAGATAAAGACATTGAGATTGTCTTGGACTTAGAAGTAAGACAATTGCTGGGTGAGTTAAATGGGCTTAGCCGAAAGATTTCAGGTCTTCTGGGCTACCGAAGGGCACATAACTTATAGTCAAAAGTTGAATATAGTAATGACCAGTCGCGATTGTACAGAGTACAGTGTAGCCGATTTCAATTAACAAAAAGACCAGGTAAAAATGCAAAAGTGGAAAAACTGTTCCAGTGCTGCTGGTAAGAGGCTAATCCGACGTATTTTGTGACGAGAAATCGAATGGTGCAAACCGCGTTGCTCTCCGACCAATACTTTTGGCTGTAGTGACAATTGAATGATCATTTATGTCATAATCACGTGCCCAGCAACGGCTCTTACTCCATGGAAACCAGGGAAATTTGCAATTTTTCAACAGCTGCCGATCCCTGGCTCAATTCCGCATCTTTTGGCACCTTACTGAAGTGGGTTAGTGTTCAGTTGTACTTTTTACAGCAGACTGTATCAAGTACCTTGTGTTTTTCACGTACAAATGGTGTGGTTTTTCTACACGTAGATAAAGACATTGAGATTGTCTTGCACTTAGAAGTAAGACAATTGCTGGGTGAGTTAAATGGGCTTAGCCCAAAGATTTCAGGTCTTCTGGGCTACCGAAGGGCACATAACTTATAGTCAAAAGTTGAATATAGTAATGACCAGTCGCGATTGTACAGAGTACAGTGTAGCCGATTTCAATTAACAAAAAGACCGGGCAAAAATGCAAAAGTAGAAAAACTGTTCCAGTGCTACTACTAAGAGCCTAATCCGACGTATTTTGTGACGAGAAATCGAATGGTGCAAACCGCGTTGCTCTCCGACCAATACTTTTGGCTGTAGTGACAAATGAATGATCATTTATGTCATAATCACGTGCCCAGCAACGGCTCTTACTCCATGGAAACCAGGGAAATTTGCAATTTTTTAACAGCTGCCGATGCCTGGCTCAATTCCGCATCTTTTGGCACCTTACTGAAGTGAGTTAGTGTTCAGTTGTACTTTTTACAGCAGACTGTATCAAGTACCTTGTGTTTTTTATGTACAAATGGTGTGGTTTTTCTACACGTAGATAAAGACATTGAGATTGTCTTGGACTTAGAAGTAAGACAATTGCTGGGTGAGTTAAATGGGCTTAGCCGAAAGATTTCAGGTCTTCTGGGCTACCGAAGGGCACATAACTTATAGTCAAAAGTTGAATATAGTAATGACCAGTCGCGATTGTACAGAGTACAGTGTAGCCGATTTCAATTAACAAAAAGACCAGGTAAAAATGCAAAAGTGGAAAAACTGTTCCAGTGCTGCTGGTAAGAGGCTAATCCGACGTATTTTGTGACGAGAAATCGAATGGTGCAAACCGCGTTGCTCTCCGACCAATACTTTTGGCTGTAGTGACAATTGAATGATCATTTATGTCATAATCACGTGCCCAGCAACGGCTCTTACTCCATGGAAACCAGGGAAATTTGCAATTTTTCAACAGCTGCCGATGCCTGGCTCAATTCCGCATCTTTTGGCACCTTACTGAAGTGGGTTAGTGTTCAGTTGTACTTTTTACAGCAGACTGTATCAAGTACCTTGTGTTTTTCACGTACAAATGGTCTGGTTTTTCTACACGTAGATAAAGACATTGAGATTGTCTTGCACTTAGAAGTAAGACAATTGCTGGGTGAGTTAAATGGGCTTAGCCCAAAGATTTCAGGTCTTCTGGGCTACCGAAGGGCACATAACTTATAGTCAAAAGTTGAATATAGTAATGACCAGTCGCGATTGTACAGAGTACAGTGTAGCCGATTTCAATTAACAAAAAGACCGGGCAAAAATGCAAAAGTAGAAAAACTGTTCCAGTGCTACTACTAAGAGCCTAATCCGACGTATTTTGTGACGAGAAATCGAATGGTGCAAACCGCGTTGCTCTCCGACCAATACTTTAGGCTGTAGCGACAGATCAATGATCATTTATGTCATAATCACGTGCCCAGCAACGGCTCTTACTCCATGGAAACCAGGGATATTTGCAATTTTTTAACAGCTGCCGATGCCTGGCCCAATTCCACATCTTTTGGCACCTTATAAATGTGGGTCAGTGTTTAGTTGTACTTTTTACAGCAGACTGTATCAAGTACTTTGTGTTTTTTATGTACAAATGGTGTGGTTCTTCTACACGTAGATAAAGACATTGAGATTGTCTTGGACTTAGAAGTAAGACAATTGCTGGGTGAGTTAAATGGGCTTAGCCCAAAGATTTGACGTCTTCTGGGCTACCGAAGGGCACATAACTTATAGTCAAAAGTTGAATATAGTAATGACCAGTCGCGATTGTACAGAGTACAGTGTAGCCGATTTCAATTAACAAAAAAGACCAGGTAAAAATGCAAAAGTGGAAAAACTGTTCCAATGCTGCTGGTAAGAGGCTAATCCGACGTATTTTGTGACGATAAGTCGAATGGTGCAAACCGCGTTGCTCTCCGACCAATACTTTTGGCTGTAGCGACAATTGATTGATCATTGATGTCATAATCACGTGCCCAGCAACGGCTCTTACTCCATGGAAACCAGGGATATTTGCAATTTTTTAACAGCTGCCGATGCATGGCCCAATTCTGCATCTTTTGGCACTTTAAAAATGTGGGTCAGTGTTCAGTTGTACTTTTTACAGCAGACTGTATCAAGTACCTTGTGTTTTTTATGTACAAATGGTGTGGTTTTTCTACACGTAGATAAAGACATTGAGATTGTCTTGGACTTAGAAGTAAGACAATTGCTGGGTGATTTAAATGGGCTTAGCCCAAAGATTTGACGTCTTCTGGGCTACCGAAGGGCACATAACTTATAGTCAAAAGTTGAATATAGTAATGACCAGTCGCGATTGTACAGAGTACAGTGTAGCCGATTTCAATTAACAAAAAGACGAGGTAAAAATGCAAAAGTGGAAAAACTGTTCAAGTGCTGCTGCTATGGAGCTAATCCGACGTATTTTGTGACGAGAAATCGAATGGTGCAAACCGCGTTGCTCTCCGACCAATACTTTTTGCTGTAGTGACAATTGAATGATCATTTATGTCATAATCACGTGCCCAGCAACGGCTCTTACTCCATGGAAACCAGGGAAATTTGCAATTTTTTAACAGCTGCCGATACCTGGATCAATTCCGTATCTTTTGGCACCTTATTCATGTTGGTTTGTGGTTAGTTGTACTTTTTACAGCAGACTGTATCAAGTACCTTATGTCTTTCATGTACAAATGGTGTGGTTTTTCTACACGTAGATAAAGACATTGAGATTGTCTTGGACTTAGAAGTAAGACAATTGCTGGGTGAGTTAAATGGGCTTAGCCGAAAGATTTGACGTCTTCTGGGCTACCGAAGGGCACATAACTTATAGTCAAAAGTTGAATATAGTAATGATCATTCGCAATTGTACAGAGTACAGTGTAGCCGATTTCAATTAACAAAAAGACCAGGCAAAAATGCAAAAGTGGAAAAACTGTTCCAGTGCTGCTGGTAAGAGGCTAATCCGACGTATTTTGTGACGAGAAATCGAATGGTGCAAACCGCGTTGCTCTCCGACCAATACTTTTGGCTGTAGTGACAATTGAATGATCATTTATGTCATAATCACGTGCCCAGCAACGGCTCTTACTCCATGGAAACCAGGGAAATTTGCAATTTTTCAACAGCTGCCGATGCCTGGCTCAATTCCGCATCTTTTGGCACCTTACTGAAGTGGGTTAGTGTTCAGTTGTACTTTTTACAGCAGACTGTATCAAGTACCTTGTGTTTTTTATGTACAAATGGTCTGGTTTTTCTACACGTAGATAAAGACATTGAGATTGTTTTGGACTTAGAAGTAAGACAATTGCTGGGTGAGTTAAATGGGCTCAGCCCAAAGATTTCAGGTTTTCTGGGCTACCGAAGGGCACATAACTTATAGTCAAAAGTTGAATATAGTAATGACCAGTCGCGATTGTACAGAGTACACTGTAGCCGATTTCAATTAACAAAAAGACCAGGCAAAAATGCAAAAGTGGAAAAACTGTTCCAGTGCTACTAGTAAGAGCCTAATCCGACGTATTTTGTGACGAGAAATCGAATGGTGCAAACCGCGTTGCTCTCCGACCAATACTTTTGGCTGTAGCGACAGATCAATGATCATTTATGTCATAATCACGTGCCCAGCAACGGCTCTTACTCCATGGAAACCAGGGATATTTGCAATTTTTTAACAGCTGCCGATGCCTGGCCCAATTCCACATCTTTTGGCACCTTATAAATGTGGGTCAGTGTTTAGTTGTACTTTTTACAGCAGACTGTATCAAGTACCTTGTGTTTTTTATGTACAAATGGTGTGGTTTTTCTACACGTAGATAAAGACATTGAGATTGTCTTGGACTTAGAAGTAAGACAATTTTTGGGTGAGTTAAATGGGCTTAGCCCAAAGATTTGACGTCTTCTGGGCTACCGAAGGGCACATAACTTATAGTCAAAAGTTGAATATAGTAATGACCAGTCGCGATTGTACAGAGTACAGTGTAGCCGATTTCAATTAACAAAAAGACCAGGTAAAAATGCAAAAGTGGAAAAACTGTTCCAGTGCTGCTGGTAAGAGGCTAATCCGACGTATTTTGTGACGAGAAATCGAATGGTGCAAACCGCGTTGCTCTCCGACCAATACTTTTGGCTGTAGTGACAATTGAATGATCATTTATGTCATAATCACGTGCCCAGCAACGGCTCTTACTCCATGGAAACCAGGGAAATTTGCAATTTTTCAACAGCTGCCGATGCCTGGCTCAATTCCGCATCTTTTGGCACCTTATAAATGTGGGTAAGTGTTTAGTTGTACTTTTCACAGCAGACTGTATCAAGTACCTTGTGTTTTTTATGTACAAATGGTGTGGTTTTTCTACACGTAGATAAAGACATTGAGATTGTCTTGGACTTAGAAGTAAGACAATTGCTGGGTGAGTTAAATGGGCTTAGCCGAAAGATTTGACGTCTTCTGGGCTACCGAAGGGCACATAACTTATAGTCAAAAGTTGAATATAGTAATGACCAGTCGCGATTGTACAGAGTACAGTGTAGCCGATTTCAATTAACAAAAAGACCAGGTAAAAATGCAAAAGTGGAAAAACTGTTCCAGTGCTGCTGGTAAGAGGCTAATCCGACGTATTTTGTGACGAGAAATCGAATGGTGCAAACCGCGTTGCTCTCCGACCAATACTTTTGGCTGTAGTGACAATTGATTGATCATTGATGTCATAATCACGTGCCTAGCAACGGCTCTTACTCCATGGAAACCAGGGATATTTGCAATTTTTTAACAGCTGCCGATGCCTGGCTCAATTCTCCATCTTTTGGCACCTTAAAAATGTGGGTCAGTGTTCAGTTGTACTTTTTACAGCAGACTGTATCAAGTACCTTGTGTTTTTTATGTACAAATGGTGTGGTTTTTCTACACGTAGATAAAGACATTGAGATTGTCTTGGACTTAGAAGTAAGACAATTGCTGGGTGAGTTAAATGGGCTTAGCCGAAAGATTTGACGTCTTCTGGGCTACCGAAGGGCACATAACTTATAGTCAAAAGTTGAATATAGTAATGACCAGTCGCGATTGTACAGAGTACAGTGTAGCCGATTTCAATTAACAAAAAGACCAGGTAAAAATGCAAAAGTGGTAAAACTGTTCCAGTGGTATTAGTAAGAGCCTAATCCGATGTATTTTGTGACGAGAAATCGAATAGTGCAATCCGCGTTGCTCTCCGACCAATACTTTTGGCTGTAGCGACAATTGAATGATCATTTATGTCATAATCACGTGCCCAGCAACGGCTCTTACTCCATGGAAACCAGGGAAATTTGCAATTTTTCAACAGCTGCCGATGCCTGGCTCAATTCCGCATCTTTTGGCACCTTACTGAAGTGGGTTAGTGTTCAGTTGTACTTTTTACAGCAGACTGTATCAAGTACCTTGTGTTTTTTATGTACAAATGGTGTGGTTTTTCTACACATAGATAAAGACATTGAGATTGTCTTGGACTTAGAAGTAAGACAATTGCTGGGTGAGTTAAATGGGCTTAGCCGAAAGATTTGACGTCTTCTGGGCTACCGAAGGGCACATAACTTATAGTCAAAAGTTGAATATAGTAATGACCAGTCGCGATTGTACAGAGTACAGTGTAGCCGATTTCAATTAACAAAAAGACCAGGTAAAAATGCAAAAGTGGAAAAACTGTTCCAGTGCTGCTGGTAAGAGGCTAATCCGACGTATTTTGTGACGAGAAATCGAATGGTGCAAACCGCGTTGCTCTCCGACCAATACTTTTGGCTGTATTGACAATTGAATGATCATTTATGTCATAATCACGTGCCCAGCAACGGCTCTTACTCCATGGAAACCAGGGAAATTTGCAATTTTTCAACAGCTGCCGATGCCTGGCTCAATTCCGCATCTTTTGGCACCTTACTGAAGTGGGTTAGTGTTCAGTTGTACTTTTTACAGCAGACTGTATCAAGTACCTTGTGTTTTTTTATGTACAAATGGTCTGGCTTTTCTACACGTAGATAAAGACATTGACATCGTCTTGCACTTAGAAGTAAGACAATTGCTGGGTGAGTTAAATGGGCTTAGCCGAAAGATTTGACGTCTTCTGGGCTACCGAAGGGCACATAACTTATAGTCAAAAGTTGAATATAGTAATGACCAGTCGCGATTGTACAGAGTACAGTGTAGCCGATTTCAATTAACAAAAAGACCAGGCAAAAATGCAAAAGTGGAAAAACTGTTCCAGTGCTACTAGTAAAAGCCTAATCCGACGTATTTTGTGACGAGAAATCGAATGGTGCAAACCGCGTTGCTCTCCGACCAATACTTTAGGCTGTAGCGACAGATCAATGATCATTTATGTCATAATCACGTGCCCAGCAACGGCTCTTACTCCATGGAAACCAGGGATATTTGCAATTTTTTAACAGCTGCCGATGCCTGGCCCAATTCCACATCTTTTGGCACCTTATAAATGTGGGTCAGTGTTTAGTTGTACTTTTTACAGCAGACTGTATCAAGTACCTTGTGTTTTTTATGTACAAATGGTGTGGTTTTTCTACACGTAGATAAAGACATTGAGATTGTCTTGGACTTAGAAGTAAGACAATTGCTGGGTGAGTTAAATGGGCTTAGCCCAAAGATTTGACGTCTTCTGGGCTACCGAAGGGCACATAACTTATAGTCAAAAGTTGAATATAGTAATGACCAGTCGCGATTGTACAGAGTACAGTGTAGCCGATTTCAATTAACAAAAAGACCAGGTAAAAATGCAAAAGTGGAAAAACTGTTCCAGTGCTGCTGGTAAGAGGCTAATCCGACGTATTTTGTGACGATAAATCGAATGGTGCAAACCGCGTTGCTCTCCGACCAATATTTTAGGCTGTAGCGACAGATCAATGATCATTGATGTCATAATCACGTGCCCAGCAACGGCTCTTACTCCATGGAAACCAGGGATATTTGCAATTTTTTAACAGCTGCCGATGCCTGGCCCAATTTCACATCTTTTGGCACCTTATAAATGTGGGTCAGTGTTCAGTTGTACTTTTTACAGCAGACTGTATCAAGTACCTTGTGTTTTTTATGTACAAATGGTGTGGTTTTTCTACACGTAGATAAAGACATTGAGATTGTCTTGGACTTAGAAGTAAGACAATTGCTGGGTGAGTTAAATGGGCTTAGCCCAAAGATTTGACGTCTTCTGGGCTACCGAAGGGCACATAACTTATAGTCAAAAGTTGAATATAGTAATGACCAGTCGCGATTGTACAGAGTACAGTGTAGCCGATTTCAATTAACAAAAAGACCAGGTAAAAATGCAAAAGTGGAAAAACTGTTCCAGTGCTGCTGGTAAGAGGCTAATCCGACGTATTTTGTGACGAGAAATCGAATGGTGCAAACCGCGTTGCTCTCCGACCAATACTTTTGGCTGTAGTGACAATTGAATGATCATTTATGTCATAATCACGTGCCCAGCAACGGCTCTTACTCCATGGAAACCAAGGAAATTTGCAATTTTTCAACAGCTGCCGATGCCTGGCTCAATTCCGTATCTTTTGGCACCTTACTGAAGTGGGTTAGTGTTCAGTTGTACTTTCTACAGCAGACTGTATCAAGTACCTTGTGTTTTTTATGTACAAATGGTGTGGCTTTTCTACACGTAGATAAAGACATTGACATCGTCTTGGACTAAGAAGTAAGACAATTGCTGGGTGAGTTAAATGGGCTTGGCCCAAAGATTTTAGGTCTTCTGGGCTACCGAAGGGAACATAACTTATAGTCAAAAGTTGAATATAGTAATGACCAGTCGCGATTGTACAGAGTACAGTGTAGCCGATTTCAATTAACAAAAAGACCAGGTAAAAATGCAAAAGTGGTAAAACTGTTCCAGTGGTATTAGTAAGAGCCTAATCCGATGTATTTTGTGACGAGAAATCGAATAGTGCAATCCGCGTTGCTCTCCGACCAATACTTTTGGCTGTAGCGACAATTGAATGATCATTTATGTCATAATCACGTGCCCAGCAACGGCTCTTACTCCATGGAAACCAGGGATATTTGCAATTTTTTAACAGCTGCCGATGCCTGGCTCAATTCCGCATCTTTTGGCACCTTATTCATGTGGGTCTGTGGTCAGTTGTACTTTTTACAGCAGCCTGTATCAAGTACCTTGTGTTTTTCACGTACAAATGGTGTGGTTTTTCTACACATAGATAAAGACATTGAGATTGTCTTGGACTTAGAAGTAAGACAATTGCTGGGTGAGTTAAATGGGCTTAGCCGAAAGATTTGACGTCTTCTGGGCTACCGAAGGGCACATAACTTATAGTCAAAAGTTGAATATAGTAATGACCAGTCGCGATTGTACAGAGTACAGTGTAGCCGATTTCAATTAACAAAAAGACCAGGTAAAAATGCAAAAGTGGAAATACTGTTCCAGTGCTGCTGGTAAGAGGCTAATCCGACGTATTTTGTGAGGAGAAATCGAATGGTGCAAACCGCGTTGCTCTCCGACCAATACTTTTGGCTGTAGTGACAATTGAATGATCATTTATGTCATAATCACGTGCCCAGCAACGGCTCTTACTCCATGGAAACCAGGGAAATTTGCAATTTTTCAACAGCTGCCGATGCCTGGCTCAATTCCGCATCTTTTGGCACCTTACTGAAGTGAGTTAGTGTTCAGTTGTACTTTTTTACAGCAGACTGTATCAAGTACCTTGTGTTTTTTATGTACAAATGGTCTGGTTTTTCTACACGTAGATAAAGACATTGAGATTGTCTTGGACTTAGAAGTAAGACAATTGCTGGGTGAGTTAAATGGGCTTAGCCCAAAGATTTGACGTCTTCTGGGCTACCGAAGGGCACATAACTTATAGTGAAAAGTTGAATATAGTAATGACCAGTCGCGATTGTACAGAGTACAGTGTAGCCGATTTCAATTAACAAAAAGACCAGGTAAAAATGCAAAAGTGGAAAAACTGTTCCAGTGCTGCTGGTAAGAGGCTAATCCGACGTATTTTGTGACGAGAAATCGAATGGTGCAAACCGCGTTGCTCTCCGACCAATACTTTTGGCTGTAGTGACAATTGAATGATCATTTATGTCATAATCACGTGCCCAGCAACGGCTCTTACTCCATGGAAACCAGGGAAATTTGCAATTTTTCAACAGCTGCCGATGCCTGGCTCAATTCCGCATCTTTTGGCACCTTAATGAAGTGGGTTAGTGTTCAGTTGTACTTTTTACAGCAGACTGTATCAAGTACCTTGTGTTTTTTATGTACAAATGGTGTGGTTTTTCTACACGTAGATAAAGACATTGAGATTGTCTTGCTCTTAGAGGTAAGGCAATTGCTGGGTGAGTTAAATGGGCTTAGCCCAAAGATTTCAGGTCTTCTGGGCTACCGAAGGGCACATAACTTATAGTCAAAAGTTGAATATAGTAATGACCAGTCGCGATTGTACAGAGTACTGTTTAGCCGATTTCAATTAACAAAAAGACCAGGCAAAAATGCAAAAAGTGGAAAAACTGTTCCAGTGCTACTAGTAAGAGGCTAATCCGACGTATTTTGTGACCAGAAATCGAATGGTGCAATCCGCGTTGCTCTCCGACCAATACTTTTGGCTGTAGCGACAGATCAATGATCATTGATGTCATAATCACGTGCCCAGCAACGGCTCTTACTCCATGGAAACCAGGGATATTTGCAATTTTTTAACAGCTGCCGATGCCTGGCCCAATTTCACATCTTTTGGCACCTTATAAATGTGGGTCCGTGTTTAGTTGTACTTTTTACAGCAGACTGTATTAAGTACCTTGTGTTTTTCACGTACAAATGGTCTGGTTTTTCTACACGTAGATAAAGACATTGAGATTGTCTTGGACTTAGAAGTAAGACAATTGCTGGGTGAGTTAAATGGGCTTAGCCCAAAGATTTGACGTCTTCTGGGCTACCGAAGGGCACATAACTTATAGTCAAAAGTTGAATATAGTAATGACCAGTCGCAATTGTACAGAGTACAGTGTAGCCGATTTCAATTAACAAAAAGACCAGGCAAAAATGCAAAAGTGGAAAAACTGTTCCAGTGCTGCTGGTAAGAGGCTAATCCGACGTATTTTGTGACGACAAATCGAATGGTGCAAACCGCATTGCTCTCCGACCAATACTTTTGGCTGTAGTGACAATTGAATGATCATTTATGTCATAATCACGTGCCCAGCAACGGCTCTTACTCCATGGAAACCAGGGAAATTTGCAATTTTTCAACAGCTGCCGATGCCTGGCTCAATTCCGCATCTTTTGGCACCTTACTGAAGTGGGTTAGTGTTCAGTGGTACTTTTTACAGCAGACTGTATCAAGTACCTTGTGTTTTTTACGTACAAATGGTCTGGTTTTTCTACACGTAGATAAAGACATTGAGATTGTCTTGCACTTAGAAGTAAGACAATTGCTGGGTGAGTTAAATGGGCTTAGCCCAAAGATTTCAGGTCTTCTGGGCTACCGAAGGGCACATAACTTATAGTCAAAAGTTGAATATAGTAATGACCAGTCGCGATTGTACAGAGTACAGTGTAGCCGATTTCAATTAACAAAAAGACCAGGTAAAAATGCAAAAGTGGAAAAACTGTTCCAGTGCTGCTGGTAAGAGGCTAATCCGACGTATTTTGTGACGAGAAATCGAATGGTGCAAACCGCGTTGCTCTCCGACCAATACTTTTGGCTGTAGTGACAATTGAATGATCATTTATGTCATAATCACGTGCCCAGCAACGGCTCTTACTCCATGGAAACCAGGGAAATTTGCAATTTTTCAACAGCTGCCGATGCCTGGCTCAATTCCGCATCTTTTGGCACCTTACTGAAGTGGGTTAGTGTTCAGTTGTACTTTTTACAGCAGACTGTATCAAGTACCTTGTGTTTTTTATGTACAAATGGTCTGGCTTTTCTACACGTAGATAAAGACATTGACATCGTCTTGGACTAAGAAGTAAGGACAATTGCTGGGTGAGTTAAATGGGCTTAGCCGAAAGATTTGACGTCTTCTGGGCTACCGAAGGGAACATAACTTATAGTCAAAAGTTGAATATAGTAATGACCAGTCGCGATTGTACAGAGTACAGTGTAGCCGATTTCAATTAACAAAAAGACCAGGCAAAAATGCAAAAGTGGAAAAACTGTTCCAGTGCTGCTGGTAAGAGGCTAATCCGACGTATTTTGTGACGACAAATCGAATGGTGCAAACCGCATTGCTCTCCGACCAATACTTTTGGCTGTAGTGACAATTGAATGATCATTTATGTCATAATCACGTGCCCAGCAACGGCTCTTACTCCATGGAAACCAGGGAAATTTGCAATTTTTCAACAGCTGCCGATGCCTGGCTCAATTCCGCATCTTTTGGCACCTTACTGAAGTGGGTTAGTGTTCAGTTGTACTTTTTACAGCAGACTGTATCAAGTACCTTGTGTTTTTCACGTACAAATGGTGTGGTTTTTCTACACGTAGATAAAGACATTGAGATTGTCTTGCACTTAGAAGTAAGGCAATTGCTGGGTGAGTTAAATGGGCTTAGCCCAAAGATTTCAGGTCTTCTGGGCTACCGAAGGGCACATAACTTATAATCAAAAGTTGAATATAGTAATGACCAGTCGCGATTGTACAGAGTACAGTGTAGCCGATTTCAATTAACAAAAAGACCGGGCAAAAATGCAAAAGTGGAAAAACTGTTCCAGTGCTACTAGTAAGAGCCTAATCCGACGTATTTTGTGACGAGAAATCGAATGGTGCAAACCGCGTTGCTCTCCGACCAATATTTTAGCCTGTAGCGACAGATCAATGATCATTGATGTCATAATCACGTGCCCAGCAACGGCTCTTACTCCATGGAAACCAGGGATATTTGCAATTTTTTAACAGCTGCCGATGCCTGGCTCAATTCCGCATCTTTTGGCACCTTACTGAAGTGGGTTAGTTTTCAGTTGTACTTTTTACAGCAGACTGTATCAAGTACCTTGTGTTTTTTACGTACAAATGGTGTGGTTTTTCTACACGTAGATAAAGACATTGAGATTGTTTTGGACTTAGAAGTAAGACAATTGCTGGGTGAGTTAAATGGGCTCAGCCAAAGATTTCAGGTTTTCTGGGCTACCGAAGGGCACATAACTTATAGTCAAAAGTTGAATATAGTAATGACCAGTCGCGATTGTACAGAGTACAGTGTAGCCGATTTCAATTAACAAAAAGACCAGGCAAAAATGCAAAAGTGGAAAAACTGTTCCAGTGCTACTAGTAAGAGCCTAATCCGACGTATTTTGTGACGAGAAATCGAATGGTGCAAACCGCGTTGCTCTCCGACCAATACTTTTGGCTGTAGCGACAGATCAATGATCATTTATGTCATAATCACGTGCCCAGCAACGGCTCTTACTCCATGGAAACCAGGGAAATTTGCAATTTTTCAACAGCTGCCGATGCCTGGCTCAATTCCGCATCTTTTGGCACCTTACTGAAAGTGGGTCAGTGTTCAGTTGTACTTTTTACAGCAGACTGTATCAAGTACCTTGTGGTTTTCACGTACAAATGGTGTGGTTTTTCTACACGTAGATAAAGACATTGAGATTGTCTTGGACTTAGAAGTAAGACAATTGCTGGGTGATTTAAATGGGCTTAGCCCAAAGATTTGACGTCTTCTGGGCTACCGAAGGGCACATAACTTATAGTCAAAAGTTGAATATAGTAATGACCAGTCGCGATTGTACAGAGTACAGTGTAGCCGATTTCAATTAACAAAAAGACGAGGTAAAAATGCAAAAGTGGAAAAATTGTTCCAGTGCTGCTGCTATGGAGCTAATCCGACGTATTTTGTGACGAGAAATCGAATGGTGCAAACCGCGTTGCTCTCCGACCAATACTTTTTGCTGTAGTGACAATTGAATGATCATTTATGTCATAATCACGTGCCCAGCAACGGCTCTTACTCCATGGAAACCAGGGAAATTTGCAATTTTTTAACAGCTGCCGATACCTGGATCAATTCCGTATCTTTTGGCACCTTATTCATGTTGGTTTGTGGTTAGTTGTACTTTTTACAGCAGACTGTATCAAGTACCTTATGTCTTTCATGTACAAATGGTGTGGTTTTTCTACACATAGATAAAGACATTGAGATTGTCTTGGACTTAGAAGTAAGGCAATTGCTGGGTGAGTTAAATGGGCTTAGCCGAAAGATTTGACGTCTTCTGGGCTACCGAAGGGCACATAACTTATAGTCAAAAGTTGAATATAGTAATGGACCAGTCGCGATTGTACAGAGTACAGTGTAGCCGATTTCAATTAACAAAAAGACCAGGCAAAAATGCAAAAGTGGAAAAAACTGTTCCAGTGCTGCTGGTAAGAGGCTAATCCGACGTATTTTGTGACGACAAATCGAATGGTGCAAACCGCATTGCTCTCCGACCAATACTTTTGGCTGTAGTGACAATTGAATGATCATTTATGTCATAATCACGTGCCCAGCAACGGCTCTTACTCCATGGAAACCAGGGAAATTTGCAATTTTTCAACAGCTGCCGATGCCTGGCTCAATTCCGCATCTTTTGGCACCTTACTGAAGTGGGTTAGTGTTCAGTTGTACTTTTTACAGCAGACTGTATCAAGTACCTTGTGTTTTTCACGTACAAATGGTCTGGTTTTTCTACACGTAGATAAAGACATTGAGATTGTCTTGCACTTAGAAGTAAGACAATTGCTGGGTGAGTTAAATGGGCTTAGCCCAAAGATTTGACGTCTTCTGGGCTACCGAAGGGCACATAACTTATAGTCAAAAGTTGAATATAGTAATGACTAGTCGCGATTGTACAGAGTACAGTGTAGCCGATTTCAATTAACAAAAAGACCAGGTAAAAATGCAAAAGTGGAAAAAACTGTTCCAGTGCTGCTGGTAAGAGGCTAATCCGACGTATTTTGTGACGAGAAATCGAATGGTGCAAACCGCGTTGCTCTCCGACCAATACTTTTGCTGTAGTGACAATTGAATGATCATTTATGTCATAATCACGTGCCCAGCAACGGGCTCTTACTCCATGGAAACCAGGGAAATTTGCAATTTTTCAACAGCTGCCGATGCCTGGCTCAATTCCGCATCTTTTGGCACCTTACTGAAGTGGGTTAGTGTTCAGTTGTACTTTTTACAGCAGACTGTATCAAGTACCTTGTGTTTTTCACGTACAAATGGTCTGGTTTTTTCTACACGTAGATAAAGACATTGAGATTGTCTTGCACTTAGAAGTAAGACAATTGCTGGGTGAGTTAAATGGGCTTAGCCAAAGATTTCAGGTCTTCTGGGCTACCGAAGGGCACATAACTTATAGTCAAAAGTTGAATATAGTAATGACCAGTCGCGATTGTACAGAGTACAGTGTAGCCGATTTCAATTAACAAAAAGACCGGGCAAAAATGCAAAAGTAGAAAAACTGTTCCAGTGCTACTACTAAGAGCCTAATCCGACGTATTTTGTGACGAGAAATCGAATGGTGCAAACCGCGTTGCTCTCCGACCAATACTTAGGCTGTAGCGACAGATCAATGATCATTTATGTCATAATCACGTGCCCAGCAACGGCTCTTACTCCATGGAAACCAGGGATATTTGCAATTTTTTAACAGCTGCCGATGCCTGGCCCAATTCCACATCTTTTGGCACCTTATAAATGTGGGTCAGTGTTTAGTTGTACTTTTTACAGCAGACTGTATCAAGTACCTTGTGTTTTTTATGTACAAATGGTGTGGTTTTTCTACACATAGATAAAGACATTGAGATTGTCTTGGACTTAGAAGTAAGACAATTGCTGGGTGAGTTAAATGGGCTTAGCCCAAAGATTTGACGTCTTCTGGGCTACCGAAGGGCACATAACTTATAATCAAAAGTTGAATATAGTAATGACCAGTCGCGATTGTACAGAGTACAGTGTAGCCGATTTCAATTAACAAAAAGACCAGGTAAAAATGCAAAAGTGGAAAAACTGTTCCAGTGCTGCTGGTAAGAGGGTATTCCGACGTATTTTGTGACGACAAATCGAATGGTGCAAACCGCGTTGCTCTCCGACCAATGCTTTTGGCTGTAGTGACAATTGGATGATAATTTATGTCATAATCACGTGCCCAGCAACGGCTCTTACTCCATGGAAACCAGGGAAATTTGCAATTTTTTCAACAGCTGCCGATGCCTGGCTCAATTCCGCATCTTTTGGCACCTTATAAATGTGGGTAAGTGTTTAGTTGTACTTTTCACAGCAGACTGTATCAAGTACCTTGTGTTTTTTATGTACAAATGGTGTGGTTTTTCTACACGTAGATAAAGACATTGAGATTGTCTTGGACTTAGAAGTAAACAATTGCTGGGTGAGTTAAATGAGCTTAGCCGAAAGATTTGACGTCTTCTGGGCTACCGAAGGGCACATAACTTATAGTCAAAAGTTGAATATAGTAATGACCAGTCGCGATTGTACAGAGTACAGTGTAGCCGATTTCAATTAACAAAAAGACCAGGTAAAAATGCAAAAGTGGAAAAACTGTTCCAGTGCTGCTGGTAAGAGGCTAATCCGACGTATTTTGTGACGAGAAATCGAATGGTGCAAACCGCGTTGCTCTCCGACCAATACTTTTGGCTGTAGCGACAATTGATTGATCATTGATGTCATAATCACGTGCCTAGCAACGGCTCTTACTCCATGGAAACCAGGGATATTTGCAATTTTTTAACAGCTGCCGATGCATGGCCCAATTCTGCATCTTTTGGCACCTTAAAAATGTGGGTCAGTGTTCAGTTGTACTTTTTACAGCAGACTGTATCAAGTACCTTGTGTTTTTTATGTACAAATGGTGTGGTTTTTCTACACGTAGATAAAGACATTGAGATTGTCTTGGACTTAGAAGTAAGACAATTGCTGGGTGAGTTAAATGGGCTTAGCCGAAAGATTTGACGTCTTCTGGGCTACCGAAGGGCACATAACTTATAGTCAAAAGTTGAATATAGTAATGACCAGTCGCGATTGTACAGAGTACAGTGTAGCCGATTTCAATTAACAAAAAGACCAGGCAAAAATGCAAAAGTGGTAAAACTGTTCCAGTGGTATTAGTAAGAGCCTAATCCGATGTATTTTGTGACGAGAAATCGAATAGTGCAATCCGCGTTGCTCTCCGACCAATACTTTTGGCTGTAGCGACAATTGAATGATCATTTATGTCATAATCACGTGCCCAGCAACGGCTCTTACTCCATGGAAACCAGGGATATTTGCAATTTTTCAACAGCTGCCGATGCCTGGCTCAATTCCGCATCTTTTGGCACCTTATTCATGTGGGTCTGTGGTCAGTTGTACTTTTTACAGCAGCCTGTATCAAGTACCTTGTGTTTTTCACGTACAAATGGTGTGGTTTTTCTACACATAGATAAAGACATTGAGATTGTCTTGCACTTAGAAGTAAGACAATTGCTGGGTGAGTTAAATGGGCTTAGCCCAAAGATTTGACGTCTTCTGGGCTACCGAAGGGCACATAACTTATAGTCAAAAGTTGAATATAGTAATGACCAGTCGCGATTGTACAGAGTACAGTGTAGCCGATTTCAATTAACAAAAAGACCAGGTAAAAATGCAAAAGTGGAAAAACTGTTCCAGTGCTGCTGGTAAGAGGCTAATCCGACGTATTTTGTGACGAGAAATCGAATGGTGCAGTCCGCATTGCTCTCCGACCAATACTTTTGGCTGTAGTGACAATTGAATGATCATTTATGTCATAATCACGTGCCCAGCAACGGCTCTTACTCCATGGAAACCAGGGAAATTTGCAATTTTTCAACAGCTGCCGATGCCTGGCTCAATTCCGCATCTTTTGGCACCTTACTGAAGTGGGTTAGTGTTCAGTTGTACTTTTTACAGCAGACTGTATCAAGTACCTTGTGTTTTTCACGTACAAATGGTGTGGTTTTTCTACACGTAGATAAAGACATTGAGATTGTCTTGCACTTAGAAGTAAGGCAATTGCTGGGTGAGTTAAATGGGCTTAGCCCAAAGATTTCAGGTCTTCTGGGCTACCGAAGGGCACATAACTTATAGTCAAAAGTTGAATATAGTAATGACCAGTCGCGATTGTACAGAGTACAGTGTAGCCGATTTCAATTAACAAAAAGACCGGGCAAAAATGTAAAAGTGGAAAAACCGTTCCAGTGCTACTAGTAAGAGCCTAATCCGACGTATTTTGTGACGAGAAATCGAATGGTGCAAACCGCGTTGCTCTCCGACCAATACTTTAGGCTGTAGCGACAGATCAATGATCATTGATGTCATAATCACGTGCCCAGCAACGGCTCTTACTCCATGGAAACCAGGGATATTTGCAATTTTTTAACAGCTGCCGATGCCTGGCCCAATTTCACATCTTTTGGCACCTTATAAATGTGGGTCAGTGTTTAGTTGTACTTTTGACAGCAGACTGTATCAAGTACCTTGTGTTTTTTATGTACAAATGGTCTGGTTTTTCTACACGTAGATAAAGACATTGAGATTGTCTTGGACTTAGAAGTAAGACAATTGCTGGGTGAGTTAAATGGGCTTAGCCCAAAGATTTGACGTCTTCTGGGCTACCGAAGGGCACATAACTTATAGTCAAAAGTTGAATATAGTAATGACCAGTCGCGATTGTACAGAGTACAGTGTAGCCGATTTCAATTAACAAAAAGACCAGGTAAAAATGCAAAAGTGGAAAAACTGTTCCAGTGCTGCTGGTAAGAGGCTAATCCGACGTATTTTGTGACGAGAAATCGAATGGTGCAAACCGCGTTGCTCTCCGACCAATACTTTTGGCTGTAGCGACAATTGATTGATCATTGATGTCATAATCACGTGCCCAGCAACGGCTCTTACTCCATGGAAACCAGGGATATTTGCAATTTTTTAACAGCTGCCGATGCATGGCCCAATTCTGCATCTTTTGGCACTTTAAAAATGTGGGTCAGTGTTCAGTTGTACTTTTTACAGCAGACTGTATCAAGTACCTTGTGTTTTTTATGTACAAATGGTGTGGTTTTTCTACACATAGATAAAGACATTGAGATTGTCTTGGACTTAGAAGTAAGACAATTGCTGGGTGATTTAAATGGGCTTAGCCGAAAGATTTGACGTCTTCTGGGCTACCGAAGGGCACATAACTTATAGTCAAAAGTTGAATATAGTAATGACCAGTCGCGATTGTACAGAGTACAGTGTAGCCGATTTCAATTAACAAAAAGACCAGGTAAAAATGCAAAAGTGGAAAAACTGTTCCAGTGCTGCTGGTAAGAGGCTAATCCGACGTATTTTGTGACGAGAAATCGAATGGTGCAGTCCGCATTGCTCTCCGACCAATACTTTTGGCTGTAGTTACAATTGAATGATCATTTATGTCATAATCACGTGCCCAGCAACGGCTCTTACTCCATGGAAACCAGGGAAATTTGCAATTTTTCAACAGCTGCCGATGCCTGGCTCAATTCCGCATCTTTTGGCACCTTACTGAAGTGGGTTAGTGTTCAGTTGTACTTTTTACAGCAGACTGTATCAAGTACCTTGTGTTTTTCACGTACAAATGGTGTGGTTTTTCTACACGTAGATAAAGACAGTGAGATTGTCTTGCACTTAGAAGTAAGGCAATTGCTGGGTGAGTTAAATGGGCTTAGCCCAAAGATTTGACGTCTTCTGGGCTACCGAAGGGCACATAACTTATAGTCAAAAGTTGAATATAGTAATGACCAGTCGCGATTGTACAGAGTACAGTGTAGCCGATTTCAATTAACAAAAAGACCAGGTAAAAATGCAAAAGTGGAAAAACTGTTCCAGTGCTGCTGGTAAGAGGCTAATCCGACGTATTTTGTGACGAGAAATCGAATGGTGCAGTCCGCATTGCTCTCCGACCAATACTTTTGGCTGTAGTTACAATTGAATGATCATTTATGTCATAATCACGTGCCCAGCAACGGCTCTTACTCCATGGAAACCAGGGAAATTTGCAATTTTTCAACAGCTGCCGATGCCTGGCTCAATTCCGCATCTTTTGGCACCTTACTGAAGTGGGTTAGTGTTCAGTTGTACTTTTTACAGCAGACTGTATCAAGTACCTTGTGTTTTTCACGTACAAATGGTGTGGTTTTTCTACACGTAGATAAAGACAGTGAGATTGTCTTGCACTTAGAAGTAAGGCAATTGCTGGGTGAGTTAAATGGGCTTAGCCCAAAGATTTGACGTCTTCTGGGCTACCGAAGGGCACATAACTTATAGTCAAAAGTTGAATATAGTAATGACCAGTCGCGATTGTACAGAGTACAGTGTAGCCGATTTCAATTAACAAAAAGACCAGGTAAAAATGCAAAAGTGAAAAAACTGTTCCAGTGCTGCTGGTAAGAGGCTAATCCGACGTATTTTGTGACGAGAAATCGAATGGTGCAGTCCGCATTGCTCTCCGACCAATACTTTTGGCTGTAGTGACAATTGAATGATCATTTATGTCATAATCACGTGCCCAGCAACGGCTCTTACTCCATGGAAACCAGGGAAATTTGCAATTTTTCAACAGCTGCCGATGCCTGGCTCAATTCCGCATCTTTTGGCACCTTACTGAAGTGGGTTAGTGTTCAGTTGTACTTTTTACAGCAGACTGTATCAAGTACCTTGTGTTTTTCACGTACAAATGGTGTGGTTTTTCTACACGTAGATAAAGACATTGAGATTGTCTTGCACTTAGAAGTAAGGCAATTGCTGGGTGAGTTAAATGGGCTTAGCCCAAAGATTTCAGGTCTTCTGGGCTACCGAAGGGCACATAACTTATAGTCAAAAGTTGAATATAGTAATGACCAGTCGCGATTGTACAGAGTACAGTGTAGCCGATTTCAATTAACAAAAAGACCGGGCAAAAATGCAAAAGTGGAAAAACCGTTCCAGTGCTACTAGTAAGAGCCTAATTCGACGTATTTTGTGACGAGAAATCGAATGGTGCAAACCGCGTTGCTCTCCGACCAATACTTTAGGCTGTAGCGACAGATCAATGATCATTGATGTCATAATCACGTGCCCAGCAACGGCTCTTACTCCATGGAAACCAGGGATATTTGCAATTTTTTAACAGCTGCCGATGCCTGGCCCAATTTCACATCTTTTGGCACCTTATAAATGTGGGTCAGTGTTTAGTTGTACTTTTGACAGCAGACTGTATCAAGTACATTGTGTTTTTTATGTACAAATGGTCTGGTTTTTCTACACGTAGATAAAGACATTGAGATTGTCTTGGACTTAGAAGTAAGACAATTGCTGGGTGAGTTAAATGGGCTTAGCCGAAAGATTTGACGTCTTCTGGGCTACCGAAGGGCACATAACTTATAGTCAAAAGTTGAATATAGTAATGACCAGTCGCGATTGTACAGAGTACAGTGTAGCCGATTTCAATTAACAAAAAGACCAGGTAAAAATGCAAAAGTGGAAAAACTGTTCCAGTGCTGCTGGTAAGAGGCTAATCCGACGTATTTTGTGACGATAAATCGAATGGTGCAAACCGCGTTGCTCTCCGACCAATACTTTTGGCTGTAGCGACAATTGATTGATCATTGATGTCATAATCACGTGCCCAGCAACGGCTCTTACTCCATGGAAACCAGGGATATTTGCAATTTTTTAACAGCTGCCGATGCATGGCCCAATTCTGCATCTTTTGGCACTTTAAAAATGTGGGTCAGTGTTCAGTTGTACTTTTGACAGCAGACTGTATCAAGTACCTTGTGTTTTTTATGTACAAATGGTCTGGTTTTTCTACACGTAGATAAAGACATTGAGATTGTCTTGGACTTAGAAGTAAGACAATTGCTGGGTGAGTTAAATGGGCTTAGCCCAAAGATTTGACGTCTTCTGGGCTACCGAAGGGCACATAACTTATAGTCAAAAGTTGAATATAGTAATGACCAGTCGCGATTGTACAGAGTACAGTGTAGCCGATTTCAATTAACAAAAAGACCAGGTAAAAATGCAAAAGTGAAAAAACTGTTCCAGTGCTGCTGGTAAGAGGCTAATCCGACGTATTTTGTGACGAGAAATCGAATGGTGCCAACCGCGTTGCTCTCCGGCCAATACTTTTGGCTGTAGCGACAATTGAATGATCATTGATGTCATAATCACGTGCCCAGCAACGGCTCTTACTCCATGGAATCCAGGGATATTTGCAATTTTTTAACAGCTGCCGATGCATGGCCCAATTCTGCATTTTTTGGCACTGTAAAAATGTGGGTCAGTGTTCAGTTGTACTTTTTACAGCAGACTGTATCAAGTACCTTGTGTTTTTTATGTACAAATGGTGTGGTTTTTCTACACGTAGATAAAGACATTGAGATTGTCTTGGACTTAGAAGTAAGACAATTGCTGGGTGATTTAAATGGGCTTAGCCGAAAGATTTGACGTCTTCTGGGCTACCGAAGAGCACATAACTTATAGTCAAAAATTGAATATAGTAATGACCAGTCACGATTGTACAGAGTACAGTGTAGCCGATTTCAATTAACAAAAAGACGAGGTAAAAATGCAAAAGTGGAAAAACTGTTCCAGTGCTGCTGGTAAGAGGCTAATCCGACGTATTTTGTGACGAGAAATCGAATGGTGCAGTCCGCATTGCTCTCCGACCAATACTTTTGGCTGTAGTGACAATTGAATGATCATTTATGTCATAATCACGTGCCCAGCAACGGCTCTTACTCCATGGAAACCAGGGAAATTTGCAATTTTTCAACAGCTGCCGATGCCTGGCTCAATTCCGCATCTTTTGGCACCTTATAAATGTGGGTCAGTGTTTAGTTGTACTTTTTACAGCAGACTGTATCAAGTACCTTGTGTTTTTTATGTACAAATGGTCTGGTTTTTCTACACGTAGATAAAGACATTAAGATTGTTTTGGACTTAGAAGTAAGGCAATTGCTGGGTGAGTTAAATGGGCTTAGCCCAAAGATTTGACGTCTTCTGGGCTACCGAAGGGCACATAACTTATAGTCAAAAGTTGAATATAGTAATGACCAGTCGCAATTGTACAGAGTACAGTTTAGCCGATTTCAATTAACAAAAAGACGAAGCAAAAATGCAAAAGTGGAAAAACTGTTCCAGTGCTACTAGTAAGAGCCTAATCCGACGTATTTTGTGACGAGAAATCGAATGGTGCAATCCGCGTTGCTCTCCGACCAATACTTTTGGCTATAGCGACAGATCAATGATCATTGATGTCATAATCACGTGCCCAGCAACGGCTCTTACTCCATGGAAACCAGGGATATTTGCAATTTTTTAACAGCTGCCGATGCCTGGCCCAATTTCACATCTTTTGGCACCTTATAAATGTGGGTCAGTGTTTAGTTGTACTTTTTACAGCAGACTGTATCAAGTACCTTGTGTTTTTTATGTACAAATGGTGTGGTTTTTCTACACGTAGATAAAGACATTGAGATTGTCTTGCACTTAGAAGAAAGGCAATTGCTGGGTGAGTTAAATGGGCTTAGCCCAAAGATTTCAGGTCTTCTGGGCTACCGAAGGGCACATAACTTATAGTCAAAAGTTGAATATAGTAATGACCAGTCGCGATTGTACAGAGTACAGTGTAGCCGATTTCAATTAACAAAAAGACCAGGTAAAAATGCAAAAGAGGAAAAACTGTTCCAGTGCTGCTGGTAAGAGGCTAATCCGACGTATTTTGTGACGATAAATCGAATGGTGCAAACCGCGTTGCTCTCCGACCAATACTTTTGGCTGTAGCGACAATTGATTGATCATTGATGTCATAATCACGTGCCCAGCAACGGCTCTTACTCCATGGAAACCAGGGATATTTGCAATTTTTTAACAGCTGCCGATGCATGGCCCAATTCCGCATCTTTTGGCACTTTAAAAATGTGGGTCAGTGTTCAGTTGTACTTTTTACAGCAGACTGTATCAAGTACCTTGTGTTTTTCACGTACAAATGGTGTGGTTTTTCTACACGTAGATAAAGACATTGAGATTGTCTTGGACTTAGAAGTAAGACAATTGCTGGGTGATTTAAATGGGCTTAGCCGAAAGATTTGACGTCTTCTGGGCTACCGAAGGGCACATAACTTATAGTCAAAAGTTGAATATAGTAATGACCAGTCGCGATTGTACAGAGTACAGTGTAGCCGATTTCAATTAACAAAAAGACGAGGTAAAAATGCAAAAGTGGAAAAATTGTTCCAGTGCTGCTGCTATGGAGCTAATCCGACGTATTTTGTGACGAGAAATCGAATGGTGCAAACCGCGTTGCTCTCCGACCAATACTTTTTGCTGTAGTGACAATTGAATGATCATTTATGTCATAATCACGTGCCCAGCAACGGCTCTTACTCCATGGAAACCAGGGATATTTGCAATTTTTTAACAGCTGCCGATGCATGGCCCAATTCCGCATCTTTTGGCACTTTAAAAATGTGGGTCAGTGTTCAGTTGTACTTTTTACAGCAGACTGTATCAAGTACCTTGTGTTTTTCACGTACAAATGGTGTGGTTTTTCTACACGTAGATAAAGACATTGAGATTGTCTTGGACTTAGAAGTAAGACAATTGCTGGGTGATTTAAATGGGCTTAGCCGAAAGATTTGACGTCTTCTGGGCTACCGAAGGGCACATAACTTATAGTCAAAAGTTGAATATAGTAATGACCAGTCGCGATTGTACAGAGTACAGTGTAGCCGATTTCAATTAACAAAAAGACGAGGTAAAAATGCAAAAGTGGAAAAATTGTTCCAGTGCTGCTGCTATGGAGCTAATCCGACGTATTTTGTGACGAGAAATCGAATGGTGCAAACCGCGTTGCTCTCCGACCAATACTTTTTGCTGTAGTGACAATTGAATGATCATTTATGTCATAATCACGTGCCCAGCAACGGCTCTTACTCCATGGAAACCAGGGAAATTTGCAATTTTTTAACAGCTGCCGATACCTGGATCAATTCCGTATCTTTTGGCACCTTATTCATGTTGGTTTGTGGTTAGTTGTACTTTTTACAGCAGACTGTATCAAGTACCTTATGTCTTTCATGTACAAATGGTGTGGTTTTTCTACACGTAGATAAAGACATTGAGATTGTCTTGGACTTAGAAGTAAGACAATTGCTGGGTGAGTTAAATGGGCTTAGCCGAAAGATTTGACGTCTTCTGGGCTACCGAGGGGCACATAACTTATAGTCAAAAGTTGAATATAGTAATGACCAGTCGCAATTGTACAGAGTACAGTGTAGCCGATTTCAATTAACAAAAAGACCAGGCAAAAATGCAAAAGTGGAAAAACTGTTCCAGTGCTGCTGGTAAGAGGCTAATCTGGCGTATTTTGTGACGAGAAATCGAATGGTGCAAACCGCGTTGCTCTCCGACCAATACTTTTGGCTGTAGTGACAATTGAATGATCATTTATGTCATAATCACGTGCCCAGCAACGGCTCTTACTCCATGGAAACCAGGGAAATTTGCAATTTTTCAACAGCTGCCGATGCCTGGCTCAATTCCGCATCTTTTGGCACCTTACTGAAGTGGGTTAGTGTTCAGTTGTACTTTTTACAGCAGACTGTATCAAGTACCTTGTGTTTTTTATGTACAAATGGTGTGGTTTTTCTACACGTAGATAAAGACATTGAGATTGTCTTGCACTTAGAAGTAAGACAATTGCTGGGTGAGTTAAATGGGCTTAGCCCAAAGATTTCAGGTTTTCTGGGCTACCGAAGGGCACATAACTTATAGTCAAAAGTTGAATATAGTAATGACCAGTCGCGATTGTACAGAGTACAGTGTAGCCGATTTCAATTAACAAAAAGACCAGGCAAAAATGCAAAAGTGGAAAAACTGTTCCAGTGCTACTAGTAAGAGCCTAATCCGACGTATTTTGTGACGAGAAATCGAATGGTGCAATCCGCGTTGCTCTCCGACCAATACTTTTGGCTGTAGCGACAGATCAATGATCATTGATGTCATAATCACGTGCCCAGCAACGGCTCTTACTCCATGGAAACCAGGGAAATTTGCAATTTTTCAACAGCTGCCGATGCCTGGCTCAATTCCGCATCTTTTGGCACCTTACTGAAGTGGGTTAGTGTTCAGTTGTACTTTTTACAGCAGACTGTATCAAGTACCTTGTGTTTTTCACGTACAAATGGTGTGGCTTTTCTACACGTAGATAAAGACATTGAGATTGTCTTGCACTTAGAAGTAAGGCAATTGCTGGGTGAGTTAAATGGGCTTAGCCCAAAGATTTCAGGTCTTCTGGGCTACCGAAGGGCACATAACTTATAGTCAAAAGTTGAATATAGTAATGACCAGTCGCGATTGTACAGAGTACAGTGTAGCCGATTTCAATTAACAAAAAGACCAGGCAAAAATGCAAAAGTGGAAAAACTGTTCCAGTGCTACTAGTAAGAGGCTAATCCGACGTATTTTGTGACGAGAAATCGAATGGTGCAAACCGCGTTGCTCTCCGACCAATACTTTAGGCTGTAGCGACAGATCAATGATCATTGATGTCATAATCACGTGCCCAGCAACGGCTCTTACTCCATGGAAACCAGAGATATTTGCAATTTTTTAACAGCTGCCGATGCCTGGCCCAATTCCACATCTTTTGGCACCTTATAAATGTGGGTCAGTGTTTAGTTGTACTTTTTACAGCAGACTGTATCAAGTACCTTGTGTTTTTTATGTACAAATGGTGTGGTTTTTCTACACGTAGATAAAGACATTGAGATTGTCTTGGACTTAGAAGTAAGACAATTGCTGGGTGAGTTAAATGGGCTTAGCCGAAAGATTTGACGTCTTCTGGGCTACCGAAGGGCACATAACTTATAGTCAAAAGTTGAATATAGTAATGACCAGTCGCGATTGTACAGAGTACAGTGTAGCCGATTTCAATTAACAAAAAGACCAGGTAAAAATGCAAAAGTGGAAAAACTGTTCCAGTGCTGCTGGTAAGAGGCTAATCCGACGTATTTTGTGACGAGAAATCGAATGGTGCAAACCGCATTGCTCTCCGACCAATACTTTTGGCTGTAGTGACAATTGAATGATCATTTATGTCATAATCACGTGCCCAGCAACGGCTCTTACTCCATGGAAACCAGGGAAATTTGCAATTTTTCAACAGCTGCCGATGCCTGGCTCAATTCCGCATCTTTTGGCACCTTACTAAAGTGGGTTAGTGTTCAGTTGTACTTTTTACAGCAGACTGTATCAAGTACCTTGTGTTTTTCACGTACAAATGGTCTGGTTTTTCTACACATAGATAAAGACATTGAGATTGTCTTGCACTTAGAAGTAAGGCAATTGCTGGGTGAGTTAAATGGGCTTAGCCCAAAGATTTCAGGTCTTCTGGGCTACCGAAGGGCACATAACTTATAGTCAAAAGTTGAATATAGTAATGACCAGTCGCGATTGTACAGAGTACAGTTTAGCCGATTTCAATTAACAAAAAGACGAAGCAAAAATGCAAAAGTGGAAAAACTGTTCCAGTGCTACTAGTAAGAGCCTAATCCGACGTATTTTGTGACGAGAAATCGAATGGTGCAATCCGCGTTGCTCTCCGACCAATACTTTTGGCTGTAGCGACAGATCAATGATCATTGATGTCATAATCACGTGCCCAGCAACGGCTCTTACTCCATGGAAACCAGGGATATTTGCAATTTTTTAACAGCTGCCGATGCCTGGCCCAATTTCACATCTTTTGGCACCTTATAAATGTGGGTCAGTGTTTAGTTGTACTTTTTACAGCAGACTGTATCAAGTACCTTGTGTTTTTTATGTACAAATGGTGTGGTTTTTCTACACGTAGATAAAGACATTGAGATTGTCTTGGACTTAGAAGTAAGACAATTGCTGGGTGAGTTAAATGGGTTTAGCCGAAAGATTTGACGTCTTCTGGGCTACCGAAGGGCACATAACTTATAGTCAAAAGTTGAATATAGTAATGACCAGTCGCAATTGTACAGAGTACAGTGTAGCCGATTTCAATTAACAAAAAGACCAGGCAAAAATGCAAAAGTGGAAAAACTGTTCCAGTGCTGCTGGTAAGAGGCTAATCCGACGTATTTTGTGACGAGAAATCGAATGGTGCAAACCGCGTTGCTCTCCGACCAATACTTTTGGCTGTAGTGACAATTGAATGATCATTTATGTCATAATCACGTGCCCAGCAACGGCTCTTACTCCATGGAAACCAGGGAAATTTGCAATTTTTCAACAGCTGCCGATGCCTGGCTCAATTCCGCATCTTTTGGCACCTTACTGAAGTGGGTTAGTGTTCAGTTGTACTTTTTACAGCAGACTGTATCAAGTACCTTGTGTTTTTCACGTACAAATGGTGTGGTTTTTCTACACGTAGATAAAGACATTGAGATTGTCTTGCACTTAGAAGTAAGGCAATTGCTGGGTGAGTTAAATGGGCTTAGCCCAAAGATTTCAGGTCTTCTGGGCTACCGAAGGGCACATAACTTATAGTCAAAAGTTGAATATAGTAATGACCAGTCGCAATTGTACAGAGTACAGTGTAGCCGATTTCAATTAACAAAAAGACCAGGTAAAAATGCAAAAGTGGAAAAACTGTTCCAGTGCTGCTGGTAAGAGGCTAATCCGACGTATTTTGTGACGAGAAATCGAATGGTGCAGTCCGCATTGCTCTCCGACCAATACTTTTGGCTGTAGTGACAATTGAATGATCATTTATGTCATAATCACGTGCCCAGCAACGGCTCTTACTCCATGGAAACCAGGGAAATTTGCAATTTTTCAACAGCTGCCGATGCCTGGCTCAATTCCGCATCTTTTGGCACCTTACTGAAGTGGGTTAGTGTTCAGTTGTACTTTTTACAGCAGACTGTATCAAGTACCTTGTGTTTTTTATGTACAAATGGTCTGGCTTTTCTACACGTAGATAAAGACATTGACATCGTCTTGGACTTAGAAGTAAGACAATTGCTGTGTGAGTTAAATGGGCTTGGCCCAAAGATTTCAGGTCTTCTGGGCTACCGAAGGGAACATAACTTATAGTCAAAAGTTGAATATAGTAATGACCAGTCGCGATTGTACAGAGTACAGTGTAGCCGATTTCAATTAACAAAAAGACCAGGCAAAAATGCAAAAGTGGAAAAACTGTTCCAGTGCTGCTGGTAAGAGGCTAATCCGACGTATTTTGTGACGACAAATCGAATGGTGCAAACCGCATTGCTCTCCGACCAATACTTTTGGCTGTAGTGACAATTGAATGATCATTTATGTCATAATCACGTGCCCAGCAACGGCTCTTACTCCATGGAAACCAGGGAAATTTGCAATTTTTCAACAGCTGCCGATGCCTGGCTCAATTCCGCATCTTTTGGCACCTTACTGAAGTGGGTTAGTGTTCAGTTGTACTTTTTACAGCAGACTGTATCAAGTACCTTGTGTTTTTCACGTACAAATGGTGTGGTTTTTCTACACGTAGATAAAGACATTGAGATTGTCTTGCACTTAGAAGTAAGGCAATTGCTGGGTGAGTTAAATGGGCTTAGCCCAAAGATTTCAGGTCTTCTGGGCTACCGAAGGGCACATAACTTATAGTCAAAAGTTGAATATAGTAATGACCAGTCGCGATTGTACAGAGTACAGTGTAGCCGATTTCAAATAACAAAAAGACCGGGCAAAAATGCAAAAGTGGAAAAACTGTTCCAGTGCTACTAGTAAGAGCCTAATCCGACGTATTTTGTGACGAGAAATCGAATGGTGCAAACCGCGTTGCTCTCCGACCAATACTTTAGGCTGTAGCGACAGATCAATGATCATTGATGTCATAATCACGTGCCCAGCAACGGCTCTTACTCCATGGAAACCAGGGATATTTGCAATTTTTTAACAGCTGCCGATGCCTGGCCCAATTTCACATCTTTTGGCACCTTATAAATGTGGGTCAGTGTTTAGTTGTACTTTTGACAGCAGACTGTATCAAGTACCTTGTGTTTTTTATGTACAAATGGTCTGGTTTTTCTACACGTAGATAAAGACATTGAGATTGTCTTGGACTTAGAAGTAAGACAATTGCTGGGTGAGTTAAATGGGCTTAGCCGAAAGATTTGACGTCTTCTGGGCTACCGAAGGGCACATAACTTATAGTCAAAAGTTGAACATAGTAATGACCAGTCGCGATTGTACAGAGTACAGTGTAGCCGATTTCAATTAACAAAAAGACCAGGTAAAAATGCAAAAGTGGAAAAACTGTTCCAGTGCTGCTGGTAAGAGGCTAATCCGACGTATTTTGTGACGATAAGTCGAATGGTGCAAACCGCGTTGCTCTCCGACCAATACTTTTGGCTGTAGCGACAATTGATTGATCATTGATGTCATAATCACGTGCCCAGCAACGGCTCTTACTCCATGGAAACCAGGGATATTTGCAATTTTTTAACAGCTGCCGATGCATGGCCCAATTCCGCATCTTTTGGCACTTTAAAAATGTGGGTCAGTGTTCAGTTGTACTTTTTACAGCAGACTGTATCAAGTACCTTGTGTTTTTTATGTACAAATGGTGTGGTTTTTCTACACGTAGATAAAGACATTGAGATTGTCTTGCACTTAGAAGTAAGGCAATTGCTGGGTGAGTTAAATGGGCTTAGCCCAAAGATTTCAGGTCTTCTGGGCTACCGAAGGGCACATAACTTATAGTCAAAAGTTGAATATAGTAATGACCAGTCGCGATTGTACAGAGTACAGTGTAGCCGATTTCAATTAACAAAAAGACCAGGCAAAAATGCAAAAGTGGAAAAACTGTTCCAGTGCTACTAGTAAGAGGCTAATCCGACGTATTTTGTGACGAGAAATCGAATGGTGCAGTCCGCGTTGCTCTCCGACCAATACTTTAGGCTGTAGCGACAGATCAATGATCATTGATGTCATAATCACGTGCCCAGCAACGGCTCTTACTCCATGGAAACCAGGGATATTTGCAATTTTTTAACAGCTGCCGAACAGCTGCCGATGCCTGGCCCAATTCCACATCTTTTGGCACCTTATAAATGTGGGTCAGTGTTTAGTTGTACTTTTTACAGCAGACTGTATCAAGTACCTTGTGTTTTTTATGTACAAATGGTGTGGTTTTTCTACACGTAGATAAAGACATTGAGATTGTCTTGGACTTAGAAGTAAGACAATTGCTGGGTGAGTTAAATGGGCTTAGCCGAAAGATTTGACGTCTTCTGGGCTACCGAAGGGCACATAACTTATAGTCAAAAGTTGAATATAGTAATGACCAGTCGCGATTGTACAGAGTACAGTGTAGCCGATTTCAATTAACAAAAAGACCAGGTAAAAATGCAAAAGTGGAAAAACTGTTCCAGTGCTGCTGGTAAGAGGCTAATCCGACGTATTTTGTGACGAGAAATCGAATGGTGCAGTCCGCATTGCTCTCCGACCAATACTTTTGGCTGTAGTGACAATTGAATGATCATTTATGTCATAATCACGTGCGTAACAACGGCTCTTACTCCATGGAAACCAGGGAAATTTGCAATTTTTCAACAGCTGCCGATTCCTGGCTCAATTCCGCATCTTTTGGCACCTTACTGAAGTGGGTTAGTGTTCAGTTGTACTTTTTACAGCAGACTGTATCAAGTACCTTGTGTTTTTCACGTACAAATGGTGTGGTTTTTCTACACATAGATAAAGACATTGAGATTGTCTTGCACTTAGAAGTAAGGCAATTGCTGGGTGAGTTAAATGGGCTTAGCCCAAAGATTTCAGGTCTTCTGGGCTACCGAAGGGCACATAACTTATAGTCAAAAGTTGAATATAGTAATGACCAGTCGCGATTGTACAGAGTACAGTTTAGCCGATTTCAATTAACAAAAAGACGAAGCAAAAATGCAAAAGTGGAAAAACTGTTCCAGTGCTACTAGTAAGAGCCTAATCCGACGTATTTTGTGACGAGAAATCGAATGGTGCAATCCGCGTTGCTCTCCGACCAATACTTTTGGCTGTAGCGACAGATCAATGATCATTGATGTCATAATCACGTGCCCAGCAACGGCTCTTACTCCATGGAAACCAGGGATATTTGCAATTTTTTAACAGCTGCCGATGCCTGGCCCAATTTCACATCTTTTGGCACCTTATAAATGTGGGTCAGTGTTTAGTTGTACTTTTTACAGCAGACTGTATCAAGTACCTTGTGTTTTTTATGTACAAATGGTGTGGTTTTCTACACGTAGATAAAGACATTGAGATTGTCTTGGACTTAGAAGTAAGACAATTGCTGGGTGAGTTAAATGGGCTTAGCCGAAAGATTTGACGTCTTCTGGGCTACCGAAGGGCACATAACTTATAGTCAAAAGTTGAATATAGTAATGACCAGTCGCAATTGTACAGAGTACAGTGTAGCCGATTTCAATTAACAAAAAGACCAGGCAAAAATGCAAAAGTGGAAAAACTGTTCCAGTGCTGCTGGTAAGAGGCTAATCCGACGTATTTTGTGACGAGAAATCGAATGGTGCAAACCGCGTTGCTCTCCGACCAATACTTTTGGCTGTAGTGACAATTGAATGATCATTTATGTCATAATCACGTGCCCAGCAACGGCTCTTACTCCATGGAAACCAGGGAAATTTGCAATTTTTCAACAGCTGCCGATGCCTGGCTCAATTCCGCATCTTTTGGCACCTTACTGAAGTGGGTTAGTGTTCAGTTGTACTTTTTACAGCAGACTGTATCAAGTACCTTGTGTTTTTCACGTACAAATGGTGTGGTTTTTCTACACGTAGATAAAGACATTGAGATTGTCTTGCACTTAGAAGTAAGGCAATTGCTGGGTGAGTTAAATGGGCTTAGCCCAAAGATTTCAGGTCTTCTGGGCTACCGAAGGGCACATAACTTATAGTCAAAAGTTGAATATAGTAATGACCAGTCGCGATTGTACAGAGTACAGTGTAGCCGATTTCAATTAACAAAAAGACCAGGTAAAAATGCAAAAGTGGAAAAACTGTTCCAGTGCTGCTGGTAAGAGGCTAATCCGACGTATTTTGTGACGAGAAATCGAATGGTGCAGTCCGCATTGCTCTCCGACCAATACTTTTGGCTGTAGTGACAATTGAATGATCATTTATGTCATAATCACGTGCCCAGCAACGGCTCTTACTCCATGGAAACCAGGGAAATTTGCAATTTTTCAACAGCTGCCGATGCCTGGCTCAATTCCGCATCTTTTGGCACCTTACTGAAGTGGGTTAGTGTTCAGTTGTACTTTTTACAGCAGACTGTATCAAGTACCTTGTGTTTTTTATGTACAAATGGTCTGGCTTTTCTACACGTAGATAAAGACATTGACATCGTCTTGCACTTAGAAGTAAGACAATTGCTGGGTGAGTTAAATGGGCTTGGCCCAAAGATTTCAGGTCTTCTGGGCTACAGAAGGGAACATAACTTATAGTCAAAAGTTGAATATAGTAATGACCAGTCGCGATTGTACAGAGTACAGTGTAGCCGATTTCAATTAACAAAAAGACCAGGCAAAAATGCAAAAGTGGAAAAACTGTTCCAGTGCTACTAGTAAGAGCCTAATCCGACGTATTTTGTGACGAGAAATCGAATGGTGCAAACCGCGTTGCTCTGCGACCAATACTTTTGGCTGTAGCGACAGATCAATGATCATTGATGTCATAATCACGTGCCCAGCAACGGCTCTTACTCCATGGAAACCAGGGAAATTTGCAATTTTTCAACAGCTGCCGATGCCTGGCTCAATTCCGCATCTTTTGGCACCTTACTAAAGTGGGTTAGTGTTCAGTTGTACTTTTTACAGCAGACTGTATCAAGTACCTTGTGTTTTTCACGTACAAATGGTGTGGTTTTTCTACACGTAGATAAAGACATTGAGATTGTCTTGCACTTAGAAGTAAGGCAATTGCTGGGTGAGTTAAATGGGCTTAGCCCAAAGATTTCAGGTCTTCTGGGCTACCGAAGGGCACATAACTTATAGTCAAAAGTTGAATATAGTAATGACCAGTCGCGATTGTACAGAGTACAGTGTAGCCGATTTCAATTAACAAAAAGACCAGGCAAAAATGCAAAAGTGGAAAAACTGTTCCAGTGCTACTAGTAAGAAGCTAATCCGACGTATTTTGTGACGAGAAATCGAATGGTGCAAACCGCGTTGCTCTCCGACCAATACTTTAGGCTGTAGCGACAGATCAATGATCATTGATGTCATAATCACGTGCCCAGCAACGGCTCTTACTCCATGGAAACCAGGGATATTTGCAATTTTTCAACAGCTGCCGATGCCTGGCTCAATTCCACATCTTTTGGCACCTTACTAAATGTGGGTTAGTGTTCAGTTGTACTTTTTACAGCAGACTGTATCAAGTACCTTGTGTTTTTCACGTACAAATGGTGTGGTTTTTCTACACATAGATAAAGACATTGAGATTGTCTTGCACTTAGAAGTAAGGCAATTGCTGGGTGAGTTAAATGGGCTTAGCCCAAAGATTTCAGGTCTTCTGGGCTACCGAAGGGCACATAACTTATAGTCAAAAGTTGAATATAGTAATGACCAGTCGCGATTGTACAGAGTACAGTTTAGCCGATTTCAATTAACAAAAAGACGAAGCAAAAATGCAAAAGTGGAAAAACTGTTCCAGTGCTACTAGTAAGAGGCTAATCCGACGTATTTTGTGACGAGAATCGAATGGTGCAAACCGCGTTGCTCTCCGACCAATACTTTTGGCTGTAGCGACAGATCAATGATCATTGATGTCATAATCACGTGCCCAGCAACGGCTCTTACTCCATGGAAACCAGGGATATTTGCAATTTTTAACAGCTGCCGATGCCGGCCCAATTTCACATCTTTTGGCACCTTATAAATGTGGGTCAGTGTTTAGTTGTACTTTTTACAGCAGACTGTATCAAGTACCTTGTGTTTTTTATGTACAAATGGTGTGGTTTTTCTACACGTAGATAAAGACATTGAGATTGTCTTGGACTTAGAAGTAAGACAATTGCTGGTGAGTTAAATGGGCTTAGCGAAAGATTTCAGGTCTTCTGGGCTACCGAAATGCACATAACTTATAGTCAAAAGTTGAATATAGTAATGACCAGTCGCAATTGTACAGAGTACAGTGTAGCCGATTTCAATTAACAAAAAGACCAGGCAAAAAATGCAAAAGTGGAAAAACTGTTCCAGTGCTGCTGGTAAGAGCTAATCCGACGTATTTTGTGACGAGAAATCGAATGGTGCAAACCGCGTTGCCTCGCCGACCAATACTTTTGGCTGTAGTGACAATTGAATGATCATTTATGTCATAATCACGTGCCCAGCAACGGCTCTTACTCCATGGAAACCAGGGAAATTTGCAATTTTTCAACAGCTGCCGATGCCTGGCTCAATTCCGCATCTTTTGGCACTTACTGAAGTGGGTTAGTGTTCAGTTGTACTTTTTACAGCAGACTGTATCAAGTACCTTGTGTTTTTCACGTACAAATGGTCTGGTTTTTCTACACGTAGATAAAGACATTGAGATTGTCTTGCACTTAGAAGTAAGGCAATTGCTGGGTGAGTTAAATGGGCTTAGCCCAAAGATTTCAGGTCTTCTGGGCTACCGAAGGGCACATAACTTATAGTCAAAAGTTGAATATAGTAATGACCAGTCGCGATTGTACAGAGTACAGTGTAGCCGATTTTCAATTACAAAAAGACCGGGCAAAAATGCAAAAGTGGAAAAACTGTTCCAGTGCTACTAGTAAGAGCCTAATCCGACGTATTTTGTGACGAGAAATCGAATGGTGCAAACCGCGTTGCTCTCCGACCAATACTTTAGGCTGTAGCGACAGATCAATGATCATTGATGTCATAATCACGTGCCCAGCAACGGCTCTTACTCCATGGAAACCAGGGATATTTACAATTTTTTAACAGCTGCCGATGCCTGGCCCAATTCCACATCTTTTGGCACCTTATAAATGTGGGTCAGTGTTTAGTTGTACTTTTGACAGCAGACTGTATCAAGTACCTTGTGTTTTTTTATGTACAAATGGTGTGGTTTTTCTACACGTAGATAAAGACATTGAGATTGTCCTTGGACTTAGAAGTAAGACAATTGCTGGGTGAGTTAAATGGGCTTAGCCCAAAGATTTGACGTCTTCTGGGCTACCGAAGGGCACATAACTTATAGTCAAAAGTTGAATATAGTAATGACCAGTCGCGATTGTACAGAGTACAGTGTAGCCGATTTCAATTAACAAAAAGACCAGGTAAAAATGCAAAAGTGGAAAAACTGTTCCAGTGCTGCTGGTAAGAGGCTAATCCGACGTATTTTGTGACGATAAGTCGAATGGTGCAAACCGCGTTGCTCTCCGACCAATACTTTTTGCTGTAGTGACAATTGAATGATCATTTATGTCATAATCACGTGCCCAGCAACGGCTCTTACTCCATGGAAACCAGGGAAATTTGCAATTTTTTTAACAGCTGCCGATACCTGGATCAATTCCGTATCTTTTGGCACCTTATTCATGTTGGTTTGTGGTTAGTTGTACTTTTTACAGCAGACTGTATCAAGTACCTTATGTCTTTCATGTACAAATGGTCTGGTTTTTCTACACGTAGATAAAGACATTGAGATTGTCTTGGACTTAGAAGTAAGACAATTGCTGGGTGAGTTAAATGGGCTTAGCCGAAAGATTTGACGTCTTCTGGGCTACCGAAGGGCACATAACTTATAGTCAAAAGTTGAATATAGTAATGACCAGTCGCGATTGTACAGAGTACAGTGTAGCCGATTTCAATTAACAAAAAGACCAGGCAAAAATGCAAAAGTGGAAAAACTGTTCCAGTGCTGCTGGTAAGAGGCTAATCCGACGTATTTTGTGACGAGAAATCGAATGGTGCAAACCGCGTTGCTCTCCGACCAATACTTTTGGCTGTAGTGACAATTGAATGATCATTTATGTCATAATCACGTGCCCAGCAACGGCTCTTACTCCATGGAAACCAGGGAAATTTGCAATTTTTCAACAGCTGCCGATGCCTGGCTCAATTCCGCATCTTTTGGCACCTTACTGAAGTGGGTTAGTGTTCAGTTGTACTTTTTACAGCAGACTGTATCAAGTACCTTGTGTTTTTTACGTACAAATGGTGTGGTTTTTCTACACGTAGATAAAGACATTGAGATTGTCTTGCCACTTAGAAGTAAGACAATTGCTGGGTGAGTTAAATGGGCTCAGCCCAAAGATTTCAGGTCTTCTGGGCTACCGAAGGGCACATAACTTATAGTCAAAAGTTGAATATAGTAATGACCAGTCGCGATTGTACAGAGTACAGTGTAGCCGATTTCAATTAACAAAAAGACCAGGTAAAAATGCAAAAGTGGAAAAACTGTTCCAGTGCTGCTGGTAAGAGGCTAATCCGACGTATTTTGTGACGAGAAATCGAATGGTGCAGTCCGCATTGCTCTCCGACCAATACTTTTGGCTGTAGTGACAATTGAATGATCATTATGTCATAATCACGTGCCCAGCAACGGCTCTTACTCCATGGAAACCAGGGAAATTTGCAATTTTTCAACAGCTGCCGATGCCTGGCTCAATTCCGCATCTTTTGGCACCTTACTGAAGTGGGTTAGTGTTCAGTTGTACTTTTTACAGCAGACTGTATCAAGTACCTTGTGTTTTTTATGTACAAATGGTCTGGCTTTTCTACACGTAGATAAAGACATTGACATCGTCTTGCACTTAGAAGTAAGACAATTGCTGGGTGAGTTAAATGGCTTAGCCCAAAGATTTCAGGTCTTCTGGGCTACCGAAGGGAACATAACTTATAGTCAAAAGTTGAATATAGTAATGACCAGTCGCGATTGTACAGAGTACAGTGTAGCCGATTTCAATTAACAAAAAGACCAGGCAAAAATGCAAAAGTGGAAAAACTGTTCCAGTGCTGCTGGTAAGAGGCTAATCCGACGTATTTTGTGACGACAAATCGAATGGTGCAAACCGCATTGCTCTCCCGACCAATACTTTTGGCTGTAGTGACAATTGAATGATCATTTATGTCATAATCACGTGCCCAGCAACGGCTCTTACTCCATGGAAACCAGGGAAATTTGCAATTTTTCAACAGCTGCCGATGCCTGGCTCAATTCCGCATCTTTTGGCACCTTACTGAAGTGGGTTAGTGTTCAGTTGTACTTTTTACAGCAGACTGTATCAAGTACCTTGTGTTTTTCACGTACAAATGGTCTGGTTTTTTCTACACGTAGATAAAGACATTGAGATTGTCTTGCACTTAGAAGTAAGGCAATTGCTGGGTGAGTTAAATGGGCTTAGCCCAAAGATTTCAGGTCTTCTGGGCTACCGAAGGGCACATAACTTATAGTCAAAAGTTGAATATAGTAATGACCAGTCGCGATTGTACAGAGTACAGTGTAGCCGATTTCAATTAACAAAAAGACCGGGCAAAAATGCAAAAGTGGAAAAACTGTTCCAGTGCTACTAGTAAGAGCCTAATCCGACGTATTTTGTGACGAGAAATCGAATGGTGCAAACCGCGTTGCTCTCCGACCAATACTTTAGGCTGTAGCGACAGATCAATGATCATTGATGTCATAATCACGTGCCCAGCAACGGCTCTTACTCCATGGAAACCAGGGATATTTACAATTTTTTAACAGCTGCCGATGCCTGGCCGAATTCCACATCTTTTGGCACCTTATAAATGTGGGTCAGTGTTTAGTTGTACTTTTGACAGCAGACTGTATCAAGTACCTTGTGTTTTTTATGTACAAATGGTGTGGTTTTCTACACGTAGATAAAGACATTGAGATTGTCTTGGACTTAGAAGTAAGACAATTGCTGGGTGAGTTAAATGGGCTTAGCCCAAAGATTTGACGTCTTCTGGGCTACCGAAGGGCACATAACTTATAGTCAAAAGTTGAATATAGTAATGACCAGTCGCGATTGTACAGAGTACAGTGTAGCCGATTTCAATTAACAAAAAGACCAGGTAAAAATGCAAAAGTGGAAAAACTGTTCCAGTGCTGCTGGTAAGAGGCTAATCCGACGTATTTTGTGACGATAAGTCGAATGGTGCAAACCGCGTTGCTCTCCGACCAATACATTTTGCTGTAGTGACAATTGAATGATCATTTATGTCATAATCACGTGCCCAGCAACGCTCTTACTCCATGGAAACCAGGGAAATTTGCAATTTTTTAACAGCTGCCGATACCTGGATCAATTCCGTATCTTTTGGCACCTTATTCATGTTGGTTTGTGGTTAGTTGTACTTTTTACAGCAGACTGTATCAAGTACCTTATGTCTTTCATGTACAAATGGTCTGGTTTTTCTACACGTAGATAAAGACATTGAGATTGTCCTTGGACTTAGAAGTAAGACAATTGCTGGGTGAGTTAAATGGGCTTAGCCGAAAGATTTGACGTCTTCTGGGCTACCGAAGGGCACATAACTTATAGTCAAAAGTTGAATATAGTAATGACCAGTCGCGATTGTACAGAGTACAGTGTAGCCGATTTCAATTAACAAAAAGACCAGGCAAAAATGCAAAAGTGGAAAACTGTTCCAGTGCTGCTGGTAAGAGGCTAATCCGACGTATTTTGTGACGACAAATCGAATGGTGCAAACCGCGTTGCTCTCCGACCAATACTTTTGGCTGTAGTGACAATTGAATGATCATTTATGTCATTAATCACGTGCCCAGCAACGGCTCTTACTCCATGGAAACAGGGAAATTTGCAATTTTTCAACAGCTGCCGATGCCTGGCTCAATTCCGCATCTTTTGGCACCTTACTGAAGTGGGTTAGTGTTCAGTTGTACTTTTTACAGCAGACTGTATCAAGTACCTTGTGTTTTTTACGTACAAATGGTGTGGTTTTTCTACACGTAGATAAAGACATTGAGATTGTCTTGCACTTAGAAGTAAGACAATTGCTGGGGTGAGTTAAATGGGCTCAGCCCAAAGATTTCAGGTCTTCTGGGCTACCGAAGGGCACATAACTTATAGTCAAAAGTTGAATATAGTAATGACCAGTCCGCGATTGTACAGAGTAACAGTGTAGCCGATTTCAATTAACAAAAAGACCAGGTAAAAATGCAAAAGTGGAAAAACTGTTTCCAGTGCTGCTGGTAAGAGGCTAATCCGACGTATTTTGTGACGAGAAATCGAATGGTGCAGTCCGCATTGCTCTCCGACCAATACTTTTGGCTGTAGTGACAATTGAATGATCATTTATGTCATAATCACGTGCCCCAGCAACGGCTCTTACTCCATGGAAACCAGGGATATTTGCAATTTTTCAACAGCTGCCGATGCCTGGCCCAATTTCACATCTTTTGGCACCTTATAAATGTGGGTCAGTGTTTAGTTGTACTTTTTACAGCAGACTGTATCAAGTACCTTGTGTTTTTTATGTACAAATGGTGTGGTTTTTCTACACGTAGATAAAGACATTGAGATTGTCTTGGACTTAGAAGTAAGACAATTGCTGGTGAGTTAAATGGGCTTAGCCCAAAGATTTCAGGTCTTCTGGGCTACCGAAGGGCACATAACTTATAGTCAAAAGTTGAATATAGTAATGACCAGTCGCAATTGTACAGAGTACAGTGTAGCCGATTTCAATTAACAAAAAGACCAGGTAAAAATGCAAAAGTGGAAAAACTGTTCCAGTGCTGCTGGTAAGAGGCTAATCCGACGTATTTTGTGACGAGAAATCGAATGGTGCAAACCGCATTGCTCTCCGACCAATACTTTTGGCTGTAGTGACAATTGAATGATCATTTATGTCATAATCACGTGCCCAGCAACGGCTCTTACTCCATGGAAACCAGGGAAATTTGCAATTTTTCAACAGCTGCCGATGCCCTGGCTCAATTCCGCATCTTTTGGCACCTTACTGAAGTGGGTTAGTGTTCAGTTGTACTTTTTACAGCAGACTGTATCAAGTACCTTGTGTTTTTCACGTACAAATGGTCTGGTTTTTCTACACGTAGATAAAGACA
>NW_027018300.1:0-45150 GCF_032854445.1 Liolophura sinensis
GTACAAATGGTGTGGTTTTTCTACACGTAGATAAAGACATTGAGATTGTCTTGCACTTAGAAGTAAGGCAATTGCTGGGTGAGTTAAATGGGCTTAGCCCAAAGATTTGACGTCTTCTGGGTTACCGAAGGGCACATAACTTATAGTCAAAAGTTGAATATAGTAATGACCAGTCGCGATTGTACAGAGTACAGTGTAGCCGATTTCAATTAACAAAAAGACCAGGCAAAAATGCAAAAGTGGAAAAACTGTTCCAGTGCTGCTAATAAGAGGCTAATCCGACGTATTTTGTGACGAGAAATCGAATGGTGCAAACCGCGTTGCTCTCCGACCAATACTTTTGCCTGTAGTGACAATTGAATGATCATTTATGTCATAATCACGTGCCCCAGCAACGGCTCTTACTCCATGGAAACCAGGAAATTTGCAATTTTTCAACAGCTGCCGATGCCTGGCTCAATTCCTCATCTTTTTGGCACCTTACTGAAGTGGGTCAGTGTTCAGTTGTACTTTTTACAGCAGACTGTATCAAGTACCTTGTGGTTTTCACGTACAAATGGTGTGGTTTTTTCTACACGTAGATAAAGACATTGAGATTGTCTTGCACTTAGAAGTAAGGCAATTGCTGGGTGAGGTTAAATGGGCTTAGCCCAAAGATTTGACGTCTTCTGGGCTACCGAAGGGCACATAACTTATAGTCAAAAGTTGAATATAGTATGACCAGTCGCGATTGTACAGAGTGCAGTGTAGCCGATTTCAATTAACAAAAAGACCAGGCAAAAATGCAAAAGTGGAAAATCTGTTCAGTGCTGCTGGTAAGAGGCAAATCCCGACGTATTTTGTGACGACAAATCGAATGGTGCAAACCGCGTTCCTCTCCGACCAATACTTTTGCCTGTAGTGACAATTGAATGATCATTTATGTCATAATCACGTGCCCAGCAACGGCTCTTACTCCATGGAAACCAGGGGAAATTTGCAATTTTTCAACAGCTGCCGATGCCTGGCTCAATTCCCCATCTTTTGGCACCTTATTCATGTGGGTCAGTGTTCAGTTGTACTTTTTACAGCAGCTGTATCACATACCTTGTGGTTTTCACGTACAAATGGTGTGGTTTTTCTACACGTAGATAAAGACATTGAGATTGTCTTGCACTTAGAAGTAAGGCAATTGCTGGGTGAGTTAAATGGGCTTAGCCCAAAGATTTGACGTCTTCTGGGCTACCGAAGGGCACATAACTTATAGTCAAAAGTTGAAATATAGTAATGACCAGTCGCGATTGTACAGAGTGCAGTGTAGCCGATTTCAATTAACAAAAAGACCAGGCAAAAATGCAAAAGTGGAAAAACTGTTCCAGTGCTGCTGGTAAGAGGCTAATCCGACGTATTTTGTGACGACAAATCGAATAGTGCAAACCGCGTTGCTCTCCGACCAATACTTTTGCCTGTAGTGACAATTGAATGATCATTTATGTCATAATCACGTGCCCAGCAACGGCTCTTACTCCATGGAAACCAGGGAAATTTGCAATTTTCAACAGCTGCCGATGCCTGGCTCAATTCCGCATCTTTTGGCACCTTATTCATGTGGGTCTGTGGTCAGTTGTACTTTTTACAGCAGACTGTATCAAGTACCTTGTGGTTTTCACGTACAAATGGTGTGGTTTTTCTACATGTAGATAAAGACATTGAGATTGTCTTGCACTTAGAAGTAAGGCAATTGCTGGGTGAGTTAAATGGGCTTAGCCCAAAGATTTGACGTCTTCTGGGCTACCGAAGGGCACATAACTTATAGTCAAAAGTTGAATATAGTAATGACCAGTCGCGATTGTACAGAGTACAGTGTAGCCGATTTCAATTAACAAAAAGACCAGGCAAAAATGCAAAAGTGGAAAAACTGTTCCAGTGCTGCTGGTAAGAGGCTAATCCGACGTATTTTGTGACGAGAAATTGAATGGTGCAAACCGTGTTGCTCTCCGACCAATACTTTTGGCTGTAGTGACAATTGAATGATCATTTATGTCATAATCACGTGCCCAGCAACGGCTCTTACTCCATGGAAACCAGGGAAATTTGCAATTTTTCAACAGCTGCCGATGCCTGGCTCAATTCCTCATCTTTTTGCACCTTACTGAAGTGGGTCAGTGTTCAGTTGTACTTTTTACAGCAGACTGTATCAAGTACCTTGTGGTTTTCACGTACAAATGGTGTGGTTTTTTCTACACGTAGATAAAGACATTGAGATTGTCTTGCACTTAGAAGTAAGGCAATTGCTGGGTGAGTTAAATGGGCTTGGCCCAAAGATTTGACGTCTTCTGGGCTACCGCAGGGCACATAACTTATAGTCAAAAGTTGAATATAGTAATGACCAGTCGCGATTGTACAGAGTGCAGTGTAGCCGATTTCAATTAGCAAAAAGACCAGGCAAAAATGCAAAAGTGGAAAATCTGTTCCAGTGCTGCTGGTAAGAGGCTAATCCGACGTATTTTGTGACGACAAATCGAATGGTGCAAACCGCGTTGCTCTCCGACCAATACTTTTGCCTGTAGTGACAATTGAATGATCATTTATGTCATAATCACGTGCCCAGCAACGGCTCTTACTCCATGGAAACCAGGGAAATTTGCAATTTTTCAACAGCTGCCGATGCCTGGCTCAATTCCTCATCTTTTGGCACCTTACTGAAGTGGGTCAGTGTTCAGTTGTACTTTTTACAGCAGACTGTATCAAGTACCTTGTGGTTTTCACGTACAAATGGTGTGGTTTTTCTACACGTAGATAAAGACATTGAGATTGTCTTGCACTTAGAAGTAAGGCAATTGCTGGGTGAGTTAAATGGGCTTAGCCCAAAGATTTGACGTCTTCTGGGCTACCGAAGGGCACATAACTTATAGTCAAAAGTTGAATATAGTAATGACCAGTCGCGATTGTACAGAGTGCAGTGTAGCCGATTTCAATTAACAAAAAGACCAGGCAAAAATGCAAAAGTGGAAAAACTGTTCCAGTGCTGCTGGTAAGAGGCTAATCCGACGTATTTTGTGACGACAAATCAAAAGGTGCAAACCGCGTTGCTCTCCGACCAATACTTTTGCCTGTAGTGACAATTGAATGATCATTTATGTCATAATCACGTGCCCAGCAACGGCTCTTACTCCATGGAAACCAGGGAAATTTGCAATTTTTCAACAGCTGCCGATGCCTGGCTCAATTCCTCATCTTTTGGCACCTTACTGAAGTGGGTCAGTGTTCAGTTGTACTTTTTACAGCAGACTGTATCAAGTACCTTGTGGTTTTCACGTACAAATGGTGTGGTTTTTCTACACGTAGATAAAGACATTGAGATTGTCTTGCACTTAGAAGTAAGGCAATTGCTGGGTGAGTAAAATGGGCTTAGCCCAAAGATTTGACGTCTTCTGGGCTACCGAAGGGCACATAACTTATAGTCAAAAGTTGAATATAGTAATGACCAGTCGCGATTGTACAGAGTGCAGTGTAGCCGATTTCAATTAACAAAAAGACCAGGCAAAAATGCAAAAGTGGAAAAACTGTTCCAGTGCTGCTGGTAAGAGGCTAATCCGACGTATTTTGTGACGACAAATCGAATGGTGCAAACCGCGTTGTTCTCCGACCAATACTTTTGCCTGTAGTGACAATTGAATGATCATTTATGTCATAATCACGTGCCCAGTAACGGCTCTTACTCCATGGAAACCAGGGAAATTTGCAATTTTTCAACAGCTGCCGATGCCTGGCTCAATTCCCCATCTTTTGGCACCTTATTCATGTGGGTCAGTGTTCAGTTGTACTTTTTACAGCAGACTGTATCACATAACTTATGGTTTTTACGTACAAATGGTGTGGTTTTTCTACACGTAGATAAAGACATTGAGATTGTCTTGCACTTAGAAGTAAGGCAATTGCTGGGTGAGTTAAATGGGCTTAGCCGAAAGATTTGACGTCTTCTGGGCTACCGAAGGGCACATAACTTATAGTCAAAAGTTGAATATAGTAATGACCAGTCGCGATTGTACAGAGTGCAGTGTAGCCGATTTCAATTAACAAAAAGACCAGGCAAAAATGCAAAAGTGGAAAATCTGTTCCAGTGCTGCTGGTAAGAGGCTAATCCGACGTATTTTGTGACGACAAATCGAATGGTGCAAACCGCGTTGCTCTCCGACCAATACTTTTGCCTGTAATGACAATTGAATGATCATTTATGTCATAATCACGTGCCCAGCAACGGCTCTTACTCCATGGAAACCAGGGAAATTTGCAATTTTTCAACAGCTGCCGATGCCTGGCTCAATTCCTCATCTTTTGGCACCTTACTGAAGTGGGTCAGTGTTCAGTTGTACTTTTTACAGCAGACTGTATCAAGTACCTTGTGGTTTTCACGTACAAATGGTGTGGTTTTTCTACACGTAGATAAAGACATTGAGATTGTCTTGCACTTAGAAGTAAGGCAATTGCTGGGTGAGTTAAATGGGCTTAGCCCAAAGATTTGACGTCTTCTGGGCTACCGAAGGGCACATAACTTATAGTCAAAAGTTGAATATAGTAATGACCAGTCGCGATTGTACAGAGTGCAGTGTAGCCGATTTCAATTAACAAAAAGACCAGGCAAAAATGCAAAAGTGGAAAATCTGTTCCAGTGCTGCTGGTAAGAGGCAAATCCGACGTATTTTGTGACGACAAATCGAATGGTGCAAACCGCGTTCCTCTCCGACCAATACTTTTGCCTGTAGTGACAATTGAATGATCATTTATGTCATAATCACGTGCCCAGCAACGGCTCTTACTCCATGGAAACCAGGGAAATTTGCAATTTTTCAACAGCTGCCGATGCCTGGCTCAATTCCCCATCTTTTGGCACCTTATTCATGTGGGTCAGTGTTCAGTTGTACTTTTTACAGCAGACTGTATCACATACCTTGTGGTTTTCACGTACAAATGGTGTGGTTTTTCTACACGTAGATAAAGACATTGAGATTGTCTTGCACTTAGAAGTAAGGCAATTGCTGGGTGAGTTAAATGGGCTTAGCCCAAAGATTTGACGTCTTCTGGGCTACCGAAGGGCACATAACTTATAGTCAAAAGTTGAATATAGTAATGACCAGTCGCGATTGTACAGAGTGCAGTGTAGCCGATTTCAATTAACAAAAAGACCAGGCAAAAATGCAAAAGTGGAAAATCTGTTCCAGTGCTGCTGGTAAGAGGCTAATCCGACGTATTTTGTGACGACAAATCGAATGGTGCAAACCGCGTTGCTCTCCGACCAATACTTTTGCCTGTAGTGACAATTGAATGATCATTTATGTCATAATCACGTGCCCAGCAACGGCTCTTACTCCATGGAAACCAGGGAAATTTGCAATTTTTCAACAGCTGCCGATGCCTGGCTCAATTCCTCATCTTTTGGCACCTTACTGAAGTGGGTCAGTGTTCAGTTGTACTTTTTACAGCAGACTGTATCAAGTACCTTGTGGTTTTCACGTGCAAATTGTGTGGTTTTTCTACACGTAGATAAAGACATTGAGATTGTCTTGAACTTAGAAGTAAGGCAATTGCTGGGTGAGTTAAATGGGCTTAGCCCAAAGATTTGACGTCTTCTGGGCTACCGAAGGGCACATAACTTATAGTCAAAAGTTGAATATAGTAATGACCAGTCGCGATTGTACAGAGTACAGTGTAGCCGATTTCAATTAACAAAAAGACCAGGCAAAAATGCAAAAGTGGAAAATCTGTTCCAGTGCTGCTGGTAAGAGGCTAATCCGACGTATTTTGTGACGACAAATCGAATGGTGCAAACCGCGTTGCTCTCCGACCAATACTTTTGCCTGTAGTGACAATTGAATGATCATTTATGTCATAATCACGTGCCCAGCAACGGCTCTTACTCCATGGAAACCAGGGAAATTTGCAATTTTTCAACAGCTGCCGATGCCTGGCTCAATTCCTCATCTTTTGGCACCTTACTGAAGTGGGTCAGTGTTCAGTTGTACTTTTTACAGCAGACTGTATCAAGTACCTTGTGGTTTTCACGTACAAATGGTGTGGTTTTTCTACACGTAGATAAAGACATTGAGATTGTCTTGCACTTAGAAGTAAGGCAATTGCTGGGTGAGTTAAATGGGCTTAGCCCAAAGATTTGACGTCTTCTGGGCTACCGAAGGGCACATAACTTATAGTCAAAAGTTGAATATAGTAATGACCAGTCGCGATTGTACAGAGTGCAGTGTAGCCGATTTCAATTAACAAAAAGACCAGGCAAAAATGCAAAAGTGGAAAATCTGTTCCAGTGCTGCTGGTAAGAGGCTAATCCGACGTATTTTGTGACGACAAATCGAATGGTGCAAACCGCGTTCCTCTCCGACCAATACTTTTGCCTGTAGTGACAATTGAATGATCATTTATGTCATAATCACGTGCCCAGCAACGGCTCTTACTCCATGGAAACCAGGGAAATTTGCAATTTTTCAACAGCTGCCGATGCCTGGCTCAATTCCCCATCTTTTGGCACCTTATTCATGTGGGTCAGTGTTCAGTTGTACTTTTTACAGCAGACTGTATCACATACCTTGTGGTTTTCACGTACAAATGGTGTGGTTTTTCTACATGTAGATAAAGACATTGAGATTGTCTTGCACTTAGAAGTAAGGCAATTGCTGGGTGAGTTAAATGGGCTTAGCCCAAAGATTTGACGTCTTCTGGGCTACCGAAGGGCACATAACTTATAGTCAAAAGTTGAATATAGTAATGACCAGTCGCGATTGTACAGAGTGCAGTGTAGCCGATTTCAATTAACAAAAGACCAGGCAAAAATGCAAAAGTGGAAAATCTGTTCCAGTGCTGCTGGTAAGAGGCTAATCCGACGTATTTTGTGACGACAAATCGAATGGTGCAAACCGCGTTGCTCTCCGACCAATACTTTTGCCTGTAGTGACAATTGAATGATCATTTATGTCATAATCACGTGCCCAGCAACGGCTCTTACTCCATGGAAACCAGGGAAATTTGCAATTTTTCAACAGCTGCCGATGCCTGGCTCAATTCCTCATCTTTTGGCACCTTACTGAAGTGGGTCAGTGTTCAGTTGTACTTTTTACAGCAGACTGTATCAAGTACCTTGTGGTTTTCACGTACAAATGGTGTGGTTTTTCTACACGTAGATAAAGACATTGAGATTGTCTTGCACTTAGAAGTAAGGCAATTGCTGGGTGAGTTAAATGGGCTTAGCCCAAAGATTTGACGTCTTCTGGGCTACCGAAGGGCACATAACTTATAGTCAAAAGTTGAATATAGTAATGACCAGTCGCGATTGTACAGAGTGCAGTGTAGCCGATTTCAATTAACAAAAAGACCAGGCAAAAATGCAAAAGTGGAAAATCTGTTCCAGTGCTGCTGGTAAGAGGCTAATCCGACGTATTTTGTGACGACAAATCGAATGGTGCAAACCGCGTTCCTCTCCGACCAATACTTTTGCCTGTAGTGACAATTGAATGATCATTTATGTCATAATCACGTGCCCAGCAACGGCTCTTACTCCATGGAAACCAGGGAAATTTGCAATTTTTCAACAGCTGCCGATGCCTGGCTCAATTCCCCATCTTTTGGCACCTTATTCATGTGGGTCAGTGTTCAGTTGTACTTTTTACAGCAGACTGTATCACATACCTTGTGGTTTTCACGTACAAATGGTGTGGTTTTTCTACATGTAGATAAAGACATTGAGATTGTCTTGCACTTAGAAGTAAGGCAATTGCTGGGTGAGTTAAATGGGCTTAGCCCAAAGATTTGACGTCTTCTGGGCTACCGAAGGGCACATAACTTATAGTCAAAAGTTGAATATAGTAATGACCAGTCGCGATTGTACAGAGTGCAGTGTAGCCGATTTCAATTAACAAAAGACCAGGCAAAAATGCAAAAGTGGAAAATCTGTTCCAGTGCTGCTGGTAAGAGGCTAATCCGACGTATTTTGTGACGACAAATCGAATGGTGCAAACCGCGTTGCTCTCCGACCAATACTTTTGCCTGTAGTGACAATTGAATGATCATTTATGTCATAATCACGTGCCCAGCAACGGCTCTTACTCCATGGAAACCAGGGAAATTTGCAATTTTTCAACAGCTGCCGATGCCTGGCTCAATTCCTCATCTTTTGGCACCTTACTGAAGTGGGTCAGTGTTCAGTTGTACTTTTTACAGCAGACTGTATCAAGTACCTTGTGGTTTTCACGTACAAATGGTGTGGTTTTTCTACACGTAGATAAAGACATTGAGATTGTCTTGCACTTAGAAGTAAGGCAATTGCTGGGTGAGTTAAATGGGCTTAGCCCAAAGATTTGACGTCTTCTGGGCTACCGAAGGGCACATAACTTATAGTCAAAAGTTGAATATAGTAATGACCAGTCGCGATTGTACAGAGTGCAGTGTAGCCGATTTCAATTAACAAAAAGACCAGGCAAAAATGCAAAAGAGGAAAAACTGTTCCAGTGCTGCTGGTAAGAGGCTAATCCGACGTATTTTGTGACGACAAATCGAATGGTGCAAACCGCGTTGCTCTCCGACCAATACTTTTGCCTGTAGTGACAATTGAATGATCATTTATGTCATAATCACGTGCCCAGCAACGGCTCTTACTCCATGGAAACCAGGAAAATTTGCAATTTTTCAACAGCTGCCGATGCCTGGCTCAATTCCGCATCTTTTGGCACCTTATTCATGTGGGTCTGTGGTCAGTTGTACTTTTTACAGCAGACTGTATCAAGTACCTTGTGGTTTTCACGTACAAATGGTGTGGTTTTTCTACACGTAGATAAAGACATTGAGATTGTCTTGCACTTAGAAGTAAGGCAATTGCTGGGTGAGTTAAATGGGCTTGGCCCAAAGATTTGACGTCTTCTGGGCTACCGAAGGGCACATAACTTATAGTCAAAAGTTGAATATAGTAATGACCAGTCGCGATTGTACAGAGTACAGTGTAGCCGATTTCAATTAACAAAAAGACCAGGCAAAAATGCAAAAGTGGAAAAACTGTTCCAGTGCTGCTGGTAAGAGGCTAATCCGACGTATTTTGTGACGACAAATCGAATGGTGCAAACCGCGTTGCTCTCCGACCAATACTTTTGCCTGTAGTGACAATTGAATGATCATTTATGTCATAATCACGTGCCCAGCAACGGCTCTTACTCCATGGAAACCAGGGAAATTTGCAATTTTTCAACAGCTGCCGATGCCTGGCTCAATTCCTCATCTTTTGGCACCTTACTGAAGTGGGTCAGTGTTCAGTTGTACTTTTTACAGCAGACTGTATCAAGTACCTTGTGGTTTTCACGTACAAATGGTGTGGTTTTTCTACACGTAGATAAAGACATTGAGATTGTCTTGCACTTAGAAGTAAGGCAATTGCTGGGTGAGTTAAATGGGCTTAGCCCAAAGATTTGACGTCTTCTGGGCTACCGAAGGGCACATAACTTATAGTCAAAAGTTGAATATAGTAATGACCAGTCGCGATTGTACAGAGTGCAGTGTAGCCGATTTCAATTAACAAAAAGACCAGGCAAAAATGCAAAAGTGGAAAAACTGTTCCAGTGCTGCTGGTAAGAGGCTAATCCGACGTATTTTGTGACGAGAAATCGAATAGTGCAAACCGCGTTGCTCTCCGACCAATACTTTTGCCTGTAGTGACAATTGAATGATCATTTATGTCATAATCACGTGCCCAGCAACGGCTCTTACTCCATGGAAACCAGGGAAATTTGCAATTTTTCAACAGCTGCCGATGCCTGGCTCAATTCCTCATCTTTTGGCACCTTATTCATGTGGGTCTGTGGTCAGTTGTACTTTTTACAGCAGACTGTATCAAGTACCTTGTGTTTTTCACGTACAAATGGTGTGGTTTTTCTACATGTAGATAAAGACATTGAGATTGTCTTGCACTTAGAAGTAAGGCAATTGCTGGGTGAGTTAAATGGGCTTAGCCCAAAGATTTGACGTCTTCTGGGCTACCGAAGGGCACATAACTTATAGTCAAAAGTTGAATATAGTAATGACCAGTCGCGATTGTACAGAGTACAGTGTAGCCGATTTCAATTAACAAAAAGACCAGGCAAAAATGCAAAAGTGGAAAAACTGTTCCAGTGCTGCTGGTAAGAGGCTAATCCGACGTATTTTGTGACGAGAAATCGAATGGTGCAAACCGTGTTGCTCTCCGACCAATACTTTTGGCTGTAGTGACAATTGAATGATCATTTATGTCATAATCACGTGCCCAGCAACGGCTCTTACTCCATGGAAACCAGGGAAATTTGCAATTTTTCAACAGCTGCCGATGCCTGGCTCAATTCCTCATCTTTTGGCACCTTACTGAAGTGGGTCAGTGTTCAGTTGTACTTTTTACAGCAGACTGTATCAAGTACCTTGTGGTTTTCACGTACAAATGGTGTGGTTTTTCTACACGTAGATAAAGACATTGAGATTGTCTTGCACTTAGAAGTAAGGCAATTGCTGGGTGAGTTAAATGGGCTTGGCCCAAAGATTTGACGTCTTCTGGGCTACCGCAGGGCACATAACTTATAGTCAAAAGTTGAATATAGTAATGACCAGTCGCGATTGTACAGAGTGCAGTGTAGCCGATTTCAATTAGCAAAAAGACCAGGCAAAAATGCAAAAGTGGAAAATCTGTTCCAGTGCTGCTGGTAAGAGGCTAATCCGACGTATTTTGTGACGACAAATCGAATGGTGCAAACCGCGTTGCTCTCCGACCAATACTTTTGCCTGTAGTGACAATTGAATGATCATTTATGTCATAATCACGTGCCCAGCAACGGCTCTTACTCCATGGAAACCAGGGAAATTTGCAATTTTTCAACAGCTGCCGATGCCTGGCTCAATTCCTCATCTTTTGGCACCTTACTGAAGTGGGTCAGTGTTCAGTTGTACTTTTTACAGCAGACTGTATCAAGTACCTTGTGGTTTTCACGTACAAATGGTGTGGTTTTTCTACACGTAGATAAAGACATTGAGATTGTCTTGCACTTAGAAGTAAGGCAATTGCTGGGTGAGTTAAATGGGCTTAGCCCAAAGATTTGACGTCTTCTGGGCTACCGAAGGGCACATAACTTATAGTCAAAAGTTGAATATAGTAATGACCAGTCGCGATTGTACAGAGTGCAGTGTAGCCGATTTCAATTAACAAAAAGACCAGGCAAAAATGCAAAAGTGGAAAAACTGTTCCAGTGCTGCTGGTAAGAGGCTAATCCGACGTATTTTGTGACGACAAATCAAAAGGTGCAAACCGCGTTGCTCTCCGACCAATACTTTTGCCTGTAGTGACAATTGAATGATCATTTATGTCATAATCACGTGCCCAGCAACGGCTCTTACTCCATGGAAACCAGGGAAATTTGCAATTTTTCAACAGCTGCCGATGCCTGGCTCAATTCCGCATCTTTTGGCACCTTATTCATGTGGGTCAGTGTTCAGTTGTACTTTTTACAGCAGACTGTATCACATACCTTGTGGTTTTCACGTACAAATGGTGTGGTTTTTCTACACGTAGATAAAGACATTGAGATTGTCTTGCACTTAGAAGTAAGGCAATTGCTGGGTGAGTTAAATGGGCTTAGCCCAAAGATTTGACGTCTTCTGGGCTACCGAAGGGCACATAACTTATAGTCAAAAGTTGAATATAGTAATGACCAGTCGCGATTGTACAGAGTGCAGTGTAGCCGATTTCAATTAACAAAAAGACCAGGCAAAAATGCAAAAGAGGAAAAACTGTTCCAGTGCTGCTGGTAAGAGGCTAATCCGACGTATTTTGTGACGACAAATCGAATGGTGCAAACCGCGTTGCTCTCCGACCAATACTTTTGCCTGTAGTGACAATTGAATGATCATTTATGTCATAATCACGTGCCCAGCAACGGCTCTTACTCCATGGAAACCAGGGAAATTTGCAATTTTTCAACAGCTGCCGATGCCTGGCTCAATTCCGCATCTTTTGGCACCTTATTCATGTGGGTCTGTGGTCAGTTGTACTTTTTACAGCAGACTGTATCAAGTACCTTGTGGTTTTCACGTACAAATGGTGTGGTTTTTCTACACGTAGATAAAGACATTGAGATTGTCTTGCACTTAGAAGTAAGGCAATTGCTGGGTGAGTTAAATGGGCTTGGCCCAAAGATTTGACGTCTTCTGGGCTACCGAAGGGCACATAACTTATAGTCAAAAGTTGAATATAGTAATGACCAGTCGCGATTGTACAGAGTACAGTGTAGCCGATTTCAATTAACAAAAAGACCAGGCAAAAATGCAAAAGTGGAAAAACTGTTCCAGTGCTGCTGGTAAGAGGCTAATCCGACGTATTTTGTGACGACAAATCGAATGGTGCAAACCGTGTTGCTCTCCGACCAATACTTTTGGCTGTAGTGACAATTGAATGATCATTTATGTCATAATCACGTGCCCAGCAACGGCTCTTACTTCATGGAAACCAGGGAAATTTGCAATTTTTCAACAGCTGCCGATGCCTGGCTCAATTCCTCATCTTTTGGCACCTTACTGAAGTGGGTCAGTGTTCAGTTGTACTTTTTACAGCAGACTGTATCAAGTACCTTGTGGTTTTCACGTACAAATGGTGTGGTTTTTCTACACGTAGATAAAGACATTGAGATTGTCTTGCACTTAGAAGTAAGGCAATTGCTGGGTGAGTTAAATGGGCTTGGCCCAAAGATTTGACGTCTTCTGGGCTACCGAAGGGCACATAACTTATAGTCAAAAGTTGAATATAGTAATGACCAGTCGCGATTGTACAGAGTGCAGTGTAGCCGATTTCAATTAACAAAAAGACCAGGCAAAAATGCAAAAGTGGAAAAACTGTTCCAGTGCTGCTGGTAAGAGGCTAATCCGACGTATTTTGTGACGAGAAATCGAATGGTGCAAACCGCGTTGTTCTCCGACCAATACTTTTGCCTGTAGTGACAATTGAATGATCATTTATGTCATAATCACGTGCCCAGCAACGGCTCTTACTCCATGGAAACCAGGGAAATTTGCAATTTTTCAACAGCTGCCGATGCCTGGCTCAATTCCGCATCTTTTGGCACCTTATTCATGTGGGTCAGTGTTCAGTTGTACTTTTTACAGCAGACTGTATCACATACCTTGTGGTTTTCACGTACAAATGGTGTGGTTTTTCTACACGTAGATAAAGACATTGAGATTGTCTTGCACTTAGAAGTAAGGCAATTGCTGGGTGAGTTAAATGGGCTTAGCCCAAAGATTTGACGTCTTCTGGGCTACCGAAGGGCACATAACTTATAGTCAAAAGTTGAATATAGTAATGACCAGTCGCGATTGTACAGAGTGCAGTGTAGCCGATTTCAATTAACAAAAAGACCAGGCAAAAATGCAAAAGTGGAAAAACTGTTCCAGTGCTGCTGGTAAGAGGCTAATCCGACGTATTTTGTGACGACAAATCGAATAGTGCAAACCGCGTTGCTCTCCGACCAATACTTTTGCCTGTAGTGACAATTGAATGATCATTTATGTCATAATCACGTGCCCAGCAACGGCTCTTACTTCATGGAAACCAGGGAAATTTGCAATTTTTCAACAGCTGCCGATGCCTGGCTCAATTCCTCATCTTTTGGCACCTTACTGAAGTGGGTCAGTGTTCAGTTGTACTTTTTACAGCAGACTGTATCAAGTACCTTGTGGTTTTCACGTACAAATGGTGTGGTTTTTCTACACGTAGATAAAGACATTGAGATTGTCTTGCACTTAGAAGTAAGGCAATTGCTGGGTGAGTTAAATGGGCTTGGCCCAAAGATTTGACGTCTTCTGGGCTACCGAAGGGCACATAACTTATAGTCAAAAGTTGAATATAGTAATGACCAGTCGCGATTGTACAGAGTGCAGTGTAGCCGATTTCAATTAACAAAAAGACCAGGCAAAAATGCAAAAGTGGAAAAACTGTTCCAGTGCTGCTGGTAAGAGGCTAATCCGACGTATTTTGTGACGAGAAATCGAATGGTGCAAACCGCGTTGTTCTCCGACCAATACTTTTGCCTGTAGTGACAATTGAATGATCATTTATGTCATAATCACGTGCCCAGCAACGGCTCTTACTCCATGGACTCCATGGAAACCAGGGAAATTTGCAATTTTTCAACAGCTGCCGATGCCTGGCTCAATTCCGCATCTTTTGGCACCTTATTCATGTGGGTCAGTGTTCAGTTGTACTTTTTACAGCAGACTGTATCACATACCTTGTGGTTTTCACGTACAAATGGTGTGGTTTTTCTACACGTAGATAAAGACATTGAGATTGTCTTGCACTTAGAAGTAAGGCAATTGCTGGGTGAGTTAAATGGGCTTAGCCCAAAGATTTGACGTCTTCTGGGCTACCGAAGGGCACATAACTTATAGTCAAAAGTTGAATATAGTAATGACCAGTCGCGATTGTACAGAGTACAGTGTAGCCGATTTCAATTAACAAAAAGACCAGGCAAAAATGCAAAAGTGGAAAAACTGTTCCAGTGCTGCTGGTAAGAGGCTAATCCGACGTATTTTGTGACGACAAATCGAATGGTGCAAACCGCGTTGCTCTCCGACCAATACTTTTGCTGTAGTGACAATTGAATGATCATTTATGTCATAATCACGTGCCCAGCAACGGCTCTTACTCCATGGAAACCAGGGAAATTTGCAATTTTTCAACAGCTGCCGATGCCTGGCTCAATTCCTCATCTTTTGGCACCTTACTGAAGTGGGTCAGTGTTCAGTTGTACTTTTTACAGCAGACTGTATCAAGTACCTTGTGGTTTTCACGTACAAATGGTGTGGTTTTTCTACACGTAGATAAAGACATTGAGATTGTCTTGCACTTAGAAGTAAGGCAATTGCCTGGGTGAGTTAAATGGGCTTAGCCCAAAGATTTGACGTCTTCTGGGCTACCGAAGGGCACATAACTTATAGTCAAAAGTTGAATATAGTAATGACCAGTCGCGATTGTACAGAGTGCAGTGTAGCCGATTTCAATTAACAAAAAGACCAGGCAAAAATGCAAAAGTGGAAAAACTGTTCCAGTGCTGCTGGTAAGAGGCTAATCCGACGTATTTTGTGACGACAAATCGAATAGTGCAAACCGCGTTGCTCTCGACCAATACTTTTGCCTGTAGTGACAATTGAATGATCATTTATGTCATAATCACGTGCCCAGCAACGGCTCTTACTCCATGGAAACCAGGGAAATTTGCAATTTTTCAACAGCTGCCGATGCCTGGCTCAATTCCTCATCTTTTGGCACCTTATTCATGTGGGTCTGTGGTCAGTTGTACTTTTTACAGCAGACTGTATCAAGTACCTTGTGTTTTTCACGTACAAATGGTGTGGTTTTTCTACATGTAGATAAAGACATTGAGATTGTCTTGCACTTAGAAGTAAGGCAATTGCTGGGTGAGTTAAATGGGCTTAGCCCAAAGATTTGACGTCTTCTGGGCTACCGAAGGGCACATAACTTATAGTCAAAAGTTGAATATAGTAATGACCAGTCGCGATTGTACAGAGTACAGTGTAGCCGATTTCAATTAACAAAAAGACCAGGCAAAAGTGCAAAAGTGGAAAAACTGTTCCAGTGCTGCTGGTAAGAGGCTAATCCGACGTATTTTGTGACGAGAAATCGAATGGTGCAAACCGTGTTGCTCTCCGACCAATACTTTTGGCTGTAGTGACAATTGAATGATCATTTATGTCATAATCACGTGCCCAGCAACGGCTCTTACTCCATGGAAACCAGGAAATTTGCAATTTTTCAACAGCTGCCGATGCCTGGCTCAATTCCTCATCTTTTGGCACCTTACTGAAGTGGGTCAGTGTTCAGTTGTACTTTTTACAGCAGACTGTATCAAGTACCTTGTGGTTTTCACGTACAAATGGTGTGGTTTTTCTACACGTAGATAAAGACATTGAGATTGTCTTGCACTTAGAAGTAAGGCAATTGCTGGGTTGAGTTAAATGGGCTTGGCCCAAAGATTTGACGTCTTCTGGGCTACCGCAGGGCACATAACTTATAGTCAAAAGTGAATATAGTAATGACCAGTCGCGATTGTACAGAGTGCAGTGTAGCCGATTTCAATTAGCAAAAAGACCAGGCAAAATGCAAAAGTGGAAAATCTGTTCCAGTGCTGCTGGTAAGAGGCTAATCCGACGTATTTTGTGACGACAAATCGAATGGTGCAAACCGCGTTGCTCTCCGACCAATACTTTTGCCTGTAGTGACAATTGAATGATCATTTATGTCATAATCACGTGCCCAGCAACGGCTCTTACTCCATGGAAACCAGGGAAATTTGCAATTTTTCAACAGCTGCCGATGCCTGGCTCAATTCCTCATCTTTTGGCACCTTACTGAAGTGGGTCAGTGTTCAGTTGTACTTTTTACAGCAGACTGTATCAAGTACCTTGTGGTTTTCACGTACAAATGGTGTGGTTTTTCTACACGTAGATAAAGACATTGAGATTGTCTTGGACTTAGAAGTGAGGCAATTGCTGGGTGAGTTAAATGGGCTTAGCCCAAAGATTTGACGTCTTCTGGGCTACCGAAGGGCACATAACTTATAGTCAAAAGTTGAATATAGTAATGACAGTCGCGATTGTACAGAGTGCAGTGTAGCCGATTTCAATTAACAAAAAGACCAGGCAAAAATGCAAAAGTGGAAAAACTGTTCCAGTGCTGCTGGTAAGAGGCTAATCCGACGTATTTTGTGACGACAAATCAAAAGGTGCAAATCGCGTTGCTCTCCGACCAATACTTTTGCCTGTAGTGACAATTGAATGATCATTTATGTCATAATCACGTGCCCAGCAACGCTCTTACTCCATGGAAACCAGGGAAATTTGCAATTTTTCAACAGCTGCCGATGCCTGGCTCAATTCCGCATCTTTTGGCACCTTATTCATGTGGGTCAGTTTCAGTTGTACTTTTTACAGCAGACTGTATCACATACCTTGTGGTTTTCACGTACAAATGGTGTGGTTTTTTCTACACGTAGATAAAGACATTGAGATTGTCTTGCACTTAGAAGTAAGGCAATTGCTGGGTGAGTTAAATGGGCTTAGCCCAAAGATTTGACGTCTTCTGGGTTACCGAAGGGCACATAACTTATAGTCAAAAGTTGAATATAGTAATGACCAGTCGCGATTGTACAGAGTACAGTGTAGCCGATTTCAATTAACAAAAAGACCAGGCAAAAATGCAAAAGTGGAAAACTGTTCCAGTGCTGCTGGTAAGAGGCTAATCCGACGTATTTTGTGACGAGAATCGAATGGTGCAAAACCGTGTTGCTCTCCGACCAATACTTTTGGCTGTAGTGACAATTGAATGATCATTTATGTCATAATCACGTGCCCAGCAACGGCTCTTACTCCATGGAAACCAGGGAAATTTGCAATTTTTCAACAGCTGCCGATGCCTGGCTCAATTCCTCATCTTTTGGCACCTTACTGAAGTGGGTCAGTGTTCAGTTGTACTTTTTACAGCAGACTGTATCAAGTACCTTGTGGTTTTCACGTACAAATGGTGTGGTTTTTCTACACGTAGATAAAGACATTGAGATTGTCTTGCACTTAGAAGTAAGGCAATTGCTGGTGTGAGTAAAATGGGCTTAGCCCAAAGATTTGACGTCTTCTGGGCTACCGAAGGGCACATAACTTATAGTCAAAAGTTGAATATAGTAATGACCAGTCGCGATTGTACAGAGTGCAGTGTAGCCGATTTCAATTAACAAAAAGACCAGGCAAAATGCAAAAGTGGAAAAACTGTTCCAGTGCTGCTGGTAAGAGGCTAATCCGACGTATTTTGTGACGACAAATCGAATGGTGCAAACCGCGTTGTTCTCCGACCAATACTTTTGCCTGTAGTGACAATTGAATGATCATTTATGTCATAATCACGTGCCCAGTAACGGCTCTTACTCCATGGAAACCAGGGAAATTTGCAATTTTTCAACAGCTGCCGATGCCTGGCTCAATTCCCCATCTTTTGGCACCTTATTCATGTGGGTCAGTGTTCAGTTGTACTTTTTACAGCAGACTGTATCACATAACTTGTGGTTTTTACGTACAAATGGTGTGGTTTTTCTACACGTAGATAAAGACATTGAGATTGTCTTGCACTTAGAAGTAAGGCAATTGCTGGGTGAGTTAAATGGGCCTTAGCCGAAAGATTTGACGTCTTCTGGGCTACCGAAGGGCACATAACTTATAGTCAAAAGTTGAATATAGTAATGACCAGTCGCGATTGTACAGAGTGCACTGTAGCCGATTTCATTAACAAAAAGACCAGGCAAAAATGCAAAAGTGGAAAATCTGTTCCAGTGCTGCTGGTAAGAGGCTAATCCGACCGTATTTTGTGACGACAATCGAATGGTGCAAACCGCGTTGCTCTCCGACCAATACTTTTGCCTGTAATGACAATTGAATTATCATTTATGTCACACGTGCCCAGCAACGGCTCTTACTCCATGGAAACAGGGAAATTTGCAATTTTTCAACAGCTGCCGATGCCTGGCTCAATTCCTCATCTTTTGGCACCTTACTGAAGTGGGTCTCAGTGTTCAGTTGTACTTTTTACAGCAGACTGTATCAAGTACCTTGTGGTTTTCACGTACAAATGGTGTGGTTTTTCTACACGTAGATAAAGACATTGAGATTGTCTTGCACTTAGAGTAAGGCAATTGCTGGGTGAGTTAAATGGGCTTAGCCCAAAGATTTGACGTCTTCTGGGCTACCGAAGGGCACATAACTTATAGTCAAAAGTTGAATATAGTAATGACCAGTCGCGATTGTACAGAGTGCAGTGTAGCGATTTCAATTACAAAAAGACCAGGCAAAAATGCAAAAGTGGGAAAATCTGTTCCAGTGCTGCTGGTAAGAGGCTAATCCGACGTATTTTGTGACGACAAATCGAATGGTGCAAACCGCGTTGCTCTCCGACCAATACTTTTGCCTGTAGTGACATTTGAATGATCATTTATGTCATAATCACGTGCCCAGCAACGGCTCTTACTCCATGGAAACCAGGGAAATTTGCAATTTTTCACAGCTGCCGATGCCTGGCTCAATTCTCATCTTTTGGCACCTTATTCATGTGGGTCAGTGTTCAGTTGTACTTTTTACAGCAGACTGTATCACATACCTTGTGGTTTTCACGTACAAATGGTGTGGTTTTTTTCTACACGTAGATAAAGACATTGAGATTGTCTTGCACTTAGAAGTAAGGCAATTGCTGGGTGAGTAAATGGGCTTAGCCCAAAGATTTGACGTCTTCCTGGGCTACCGAAGGGCACATAACTTATAGTCAAAAGTTGAATATAGTAATGACCAGTCGCGATTGTACAGAGTGCAGTGTAGCCGATTTCAATTAACAAAAAAAAGGACCAGGCAAAGAAATGCAAAAGTGGAAAATCTGTTCCAGTGCTGCTGGTAAGAGGCTAATCCGACGTATTTTGTGACGACAAATCGAATGGTGCAAACCGCGTTGCTCTCCGACCAAATACTTTTGCCTATAGTGACAATTGAATGATCATTTATGTCATAATCACGTGCCCAGCAACGGCTCTTACTCCATGGAAACCAGGGAAATTTGCAATTTTTCAACAGCTGCCGATGCCTGGCTCAATTCCTCATCTTTTGGGACCTTACTGAAGTGGGTCAGTGTTCAGTTGTACTTTTTACAGCAGACTGTATCAAGTACCTTGTGGTTTTCACGTACAAATGGTGTGGTTTTTCTACACGTTGATAAAGACATTGAGATTGTCTTGGACTTAGAAGTAAGGCAATGGCTGGGTGAGTTAAATGGGCTTAGCCGAAAGATTTGACGTCTTCTGGCTACCGAGGGCACATAACTTATAGTCAAAAGTTGAATATAGTAATGACCAGTCGCGATTGTACAGAGTGCAGTGTAGCCGATTTCAATTAACAAAAAGACCAGGCAAAAATGCAAAAGTGGAAAATCTGTTCCAGTGCTGCTGGTAAGAGGCTAATCCGACGTATTTTGTGACGACAAATCGAATGGTGCAAACCGCGTTGCTCTCCGACCAATACTTTTGCCTGTAGTGACAATTGAATGATCATTTATGTCATAATCACGTGCCCAGCAACGGCTCTTACTCCATGGAAACCAGGGAAATTTGCAATTTTTCAACAGCTGCCGATGCCTGGCTCAATTCCTCATCTTTTGGCACCTTACTGAAGTGGGTCAGTGTTTAGTTGTACTTTTTACAGCAGACTGTATCAAGTACCTTGTGGTTTTCACGTACAAATGGTGTGGTTTTTCTACACGTAGATAAAGACATTGAGATTGTCTTGCACTTAGAAGTAAGGCAATTGCTGGGTGAGTTAAATGGGCTTAGCCCAAAGATTTGACGTCTTCTGGGCTACCGAAGGGCACATAACTTATAGTCAAAAGTTGAATATAGTAATGACCAGTCGCGATTGTACAGAGTGCAGTGTAGCCGATTTCAATTAACAAAAGACCAGGCAAAAATGCAAAAGTGGAAAATCTGTTCCAGTGCTGCTGGTAAGAGGCTAATCCGACGTATTTTGTGACGACAAATCGAATGGTGCAAACCGCGTTGCTCTCCGACCAATACTTTTGCCTGTAGTGACAATTGAATGATCATTTATGTCATAATCACGTGCCCAGCAACGGCTCTTACTCCATGGAAACCAGGGAAATTTGCAATTTTTCAACAGCTGCCGATGCCTGGCTCAATTCCTCATCTTTTGGCACCTTACTGAAGTGGGTCAGTGTTCAGTTGTACTTTTTACAGCAGACTGTATCAAGTACCTTGTGGTTTTCACGTACAAATGGTGTGGTTTTTCTACACGTAGATAAAGACATTGAGATTGTCTTGCACTTAGAAGTAAGGCAATTGCTGGGTGAGTTAAATGGGCTTAGCCCAAAGATTTGACGTCTTCTGGGCTACCGAAGGGCACATAACTTATAGTCAAAAGTTGAATATAGTAGACCAGTGGCGATTGTACAGAGTGCAGTGTAGCCGATTTCAATTAACAAAAAGACCAGGCAAAAATGCAAAAGTGGATAATCTGTTCCAGTGCTGCTGGTAAGAGGCTAATCCGACGTATTTTGTGACGACAAATCGAATGGTGCAAACCGCGTTGCTCTCCGACCAATAATTTTGCCTGTAGTGACAATTGAATGATCATTTATGTCATAATCACGTGCCCAGCAACGGCTCTTACTCCATGGAAACCAGGGAAATTTGCAATTTTTTCAACAGCTGCCGATGCCTGGCTCAATTCCTCATCTTTTGGCACCTTACTGAAGTGGGTCAGTGTTTAGTTGTACTTTTTACAGCAGATTGTATCAAGTACCTTGTGGTTTTCACGTACAAATGGTGTGGTTTTTCTACACGTAGATAAAGACATTGAGATTGTCTTGCACTTAGAAGTAAGGCAATTGCTGGGTGAGTTAAATGGGCTTAGCCCAAAGATTTGACGTCTTCTGGGCTACCGAAGGGCACATAACTTATAGTCAAAAGTTGAATATAGTAATGACCAGTCGCGATTGTACAGAGTGCAGTGTAGCCGATTTCAATTAACAAAAAGACCGGGCAAAAATGCAAAAGTGGAAAATCTGTTCCAGTGCTGCTGGTAAGAGGCTAATCCGACGTATTTTGTGACGACAAATCGAATGGTGCAAACCGCGTTGCTCTCCGACCAATACTTTTGCCTGTAGTGACAATTGAATGATCATTTATGTCATAATCACGTGCCCAGCAACGGCTCTTACTCCATGGAAACCAGGGAAATTTGCAATTTTTCAACAGCTGCCGATGCCTGGCTCAATTCCTCATCTTTTGGCACTTTACTAAAGTGGGTCAGTGTTCAGTTGTACTTTTTACAGCAGACTGTATCAACTACCTTGTTGTTTTCACGTACAAATGGTGTGGTTTTTGTACACGTAGATAAAGACATTGAGATTGTCTTGCACTTAGAAGTAAGGCAATTGCTGGGTGAGTTAAATGGGCTTAGCCCAAAGATTTGACGTCTTCTGGGCTACCGAAGGGCACATAACTTATAGTCAAAAGTTGAATATAGTAATGACCAGTCGCGATTGTACAGAGTGCAGTGTAGCCGATTTCAATTAACAAAAAGACCAGGCAAAAATGCAAAAGTGGAAAAACTGTTCCAGTGCTGCTGGTAAGAGGCTAATCCGACGTATTTTGTGACGACAAATCGAATGGTGCAAACCGCGTTCCTCTCCGACCAATACTTTTGCCTGTAGTGACAATTGAATGATCATTTATGTCATAATCACGTGCCCAGCAACGGCTCTTACTCCATGGAAACCAGGGAAATTTGCAATTTTTCAACAGCTGCCGATGCCTGGCTCAATTCCCCATCTTTTGGCACCTTATTCATGTGGGTCAGTGTTCAGTTGTACTTTTTACAGCAGACTGTATCACATACCTTGTGGTTTTCACGTACAAATGGTGTGGTTTTTCTACACGTAGATAAAGACATTGAGATTGTCTTGCACTTAGAAGTAAGGCAATTGCTGGGTGAGTTAAATGGGCTTAGCCCAAAGATTTGACGTCTTCTGGGCTACCGAAGGGCACATAACTTATAGTCAAAAGTTGAATATAGTAATGACCAGTCGCGATTGTACAGAGTGCAGTGTAGCCGATTTCAATTAACAAAAGACCAGGCAAAAATGCAAAAGTGGAAAATCTGTTCCAGTGCTGCTGGTAAGAGGCTAATCCGACGTATTTTGTGACGACAAATCGAATGGTGCAAACCGCGTTGCTCTCCGACCAATACTTTTGCCTGTAGTGACAATTGAATGATCATTTATGTCATAATCACGTGCCCAGCAACGGCTCTTACTCCATGGAAACCAGGGAAATTTGCAATTTTTCAACAGCTGCCGATGCCTGGCTCAATTCCTCATCTTTTGGCACCTTACTGAAGTGGGTCAGTGTTTAGTTGTACTTTTTACAGCAGACTGTATCAAGTACCTTGTGGTTTTCACGTACAAATGGTGTGGTTTTTCTACACGTAGATAAAGACATTGAGATTGTCTTGCACTTAGAAGTAAGGCAATTGCTGGGTGAGTTAAATGGGCTTAGCCCAAAGATTTGACGTCTTCTGGGCTACCGAAGGGCACATAACTTATAGTCAAAAGTTGAATATAGTAATGACCAGTCGCGATTGTACAGAGTGCAGTGTAGCCGATTTCAATTAAAAAAAAGACCAGGCAAAAATGCAAAAGTGGAAAAACTGTTCCAGTGCTGCTGGTAAGAGGCTAATCCGACGTATTTCGTGACGACAAATCGAATGGTGCAAACCGCGTTGCTCTCCGACCAATACTTTTGCCTGTAGTGACAATTGAATGATCATTTATGTCATAATCACGTGCCCAGCAACGGCTCTTACTCCATGGAAACCAGGGAAATTTGCAATTTTTCAACAGCTGCCGATGCCTGGCTCAATTCCGCATCGTTTGGCACCTTACTGAAGTGGGTCAGTGTTCAGTTGTACTTTTTACAGCAGACTGTATCACATACCTTGTGGTTTTCACGTACAAATTGTGTGGTTTTTCTACACGTAGATAAAGACATTGAGATTGTCTTGCACTTAGAAGTAAGGCAATTGCTGGGTGAGTTAAATGGGCTTAGCCCAAAGATTTGACGTCTTCTGGGCTACCGAAGGGCACATAACTTATAGTCAAAAGTTGAATATAGTAATGACCAGTCGCGATTGTACAGAGTACAGTGTAGCCGATTTCAATTAACAAAAAGACCAGGCAAAAATGCAAAAGTGGAAAATCTGTTCCAGTGCTGCTGGTAAGAGGCTAATCCGACGTATTTTGTGACGAGAAATCGAATGGTGCAAACCGCGTTGCTCTCCGACCAATACTTTTGGCTGTAGTGACAATTGAATGATCATTTATGTCATAATCACGTGCCCAGCAACGGCTCTTACTCCATGGAAACCAGGGAAATTTGCAATTTTTCAACAGCTGCCGATGCCTGGTCTTATTCCGCATCTTTTAGCACCTTATTGATGTAGTTCAGTGTTCAATTGTACTTTTTACAGCAGACTATATCTAGTACTTTGTGTTTTTTATGTACAAAGGGTGTGATTTTTCTACACGTAGATAAAGACATTGAGATTGTCTTGCACTTAGAAGTAAGGCAATTGCTGGGTGAGTTAAGTGGGCTTAGCCCAAAGATTTGACGTCTTCTGGGCTACCGAAGGGCACATAACTTATAGTCAAAAGTTGAATATAGTAATGACCAGTCGCGATGGTACATAGTACAGTGTAGCCGATTTCAATTAAGAAAAAGACCAGGCAAAAATGCAAAAGTAGAAAAACTGTTCCAGTGCTGCTGGTAAGAGGCTAATCCGACGTATTTTGTGACGAAAAATCGAATGGTGCAATCCGCGTTGCTCTCCGACCAATACTTTGGCTGAAACGACAATTGAATAATCATTGTTGTCATAATCACGTGCCCAGCAACGGCTCTTACTCCATGGAAACCAGGGAAATTTGCAATTTTTCAACAGCTGCCGATTCCTGGCCCAATTCCGCATCTTTTGGCATCTTATAAATGTGGGTCAGTGTTTAGTTGTACTTTTTACAGCAGACTGTATCAAGTACCTTGTGTTTTTTATGTACAAATGGTGTGGTTTTTCTACACGTAGATAAAGACATTGAGATTGTTTTGGACTGAGAAGTAAGACAATTGCTGGGTGAGTTAAATGGGCTGGGCCCAAAGATTTCAGGTCTTCTGGGCTACCGAAGTGCACATAACTTATAATCAAAAGTTGAATATAGTAATAACCTGTCCATGGAGTAAGAGCCGTTGCTGGGCACGTGATTATGACATAAATTATCATTCAATTGTCACTACAGCCAAAAGTCTTGGTCGGAGAGCAACGCGGTTTGCACCATTCGATTTCTCGTCACAAAATACGTCGGAATACCCTCTTACCAGCAGCACTGGAACAGTTTTTCCACTTTTGCATTTTTACCTGGTCTTTTTGTTAATTGAAATCGGCTACACTGTACTCTGTACAATCGCGACTGGTCATTACTATATTCAACTTTTGATTATAAGTTATGTGCTATTCGGTAGCCCAGAAGACGTCAAATCTTTGGGCTAAGCCCATTTAACTCACCCAGCAATTGTCTTACTTCTAAGTCCAAGACAATCTCAATGTCTTTATCTACGTGTAGAAAAACCACACCATTTGTACGTGAAAACCACAAGGTACTTGATACAGTCTGCTGTGAAAAGTACAACTAAACACTGACCCACATTTATAAAGTGCCAAAAGATGTAGAATTGAGCCAGGCATCGGCAGCTGTTGAAAAATTGCAAATTTCCCTGGTTTCCATGGAGTAAGAGCCGTTGCTGGGCACGTGATTATGACATAAATGATCATTGATCTGTCGCTACTGCCTAAAGTATTGGTCGGAGAGCAACGCGGTTTGCACCATTCGATTTCTCGTCACAAAATACGTCGGATTAGCCTCTTACCAGCAGCACTGGAACAGTTTTTCCACTTTTGCATTTTTGCCCGGTCTTTTTGTTAATTGAAATCGGCTACACTGTACTCTGTACAATCGCGACTGGTCATTACTATATTCAACTTTTGACTATAAGTTATGTTCCCTTCGGTAGCCCAGAAGACCTGAAATCTTTGGGCCAAGCCCATTTAACTAACCCAGCAATTGTCTTACTTCTAAGTCCAAGACGATGTCAATGTCTTTATCTACGTGTAGAAAAGCCAGACCATTTGTACATAAAAAACACAAGGTACTTGATACAGTCTGCTGTAAAAAGTACAACTGAACACTAACCCACTTCAGTAAGGTGCCAAAAGATGCGGAATTGAGCCAGGCATCGGCAGCTGTTGAAAAATTGCAAATTTCCCTGGTTTCCATGGAGTAAGAGCCGTTGCTGGGCACGTGATTATGACATAAATGATCATTCAATTGTCACTACAGCCAAAAGTATTGGTCGGAGAGCAACGCGGTTTGCACCATTCGATTTCTCGTCACAAAATACGTCGGATTAGCCTCTTACCAGCAGCACTGGAACAGTTTTTCCACTTTTGCATTTTTACCTGGTCTTTTTGTTAATTGAAATCGGCTACACTGTACTCTGTACAATCGCGACTGGTCATTACTATATTCAACTTTTGACTATAAGTTATGTGCCCTTCGGTAGCCCAGAAGACGTCAAATCTTTGGGCTAAGCCCATTTAACTCACCCAGCAATTGTCTTACTTCTAAGTCCAAGACAATCTCAATGTCTTTATCTATGTGTAGAAAAACCAGACCATTTGTACATAAAAAACACAAGGTACTTGATACAGTCTGCTGTAAAAAGTACAACTGAACACTAACCCACTTCAGTAAGGTGCCAAAAGATGCGGAATTGAGCCAGGCATCGGCAGCTGTTGAAAAATTGCAAATTTCCCTGGTTTCCATGGAGTAAGAGCCGTTGCTGGGCACGTGATTATGACATAAATGATCATTCAATTGTCACTACAGGCAAAAGTATTGGTCGGAGAGCAACGCGGTTTGCACCATTCGATTTCTCGTCACAAAATATGTCGGATTAGCCTCTTACCAGCAGCACTGGAACAGTTTTTCCACTTTTGCATTTTTGCCTGGTCTTTTTTTTAATTGAAATCGGCTACACTGTACTCTGTACAATTGCGACTGGTCATTACTATATTCAACTTTTGACTATAAGTTATGTGCCCTTCGGTAGCCCAGAAGACGTCAAATCTTTCGGCTAAGCCCATTTAACTCACCCAGCAATTGTCTTACTTCTAAGTCCAAGACAATCTCAATGTCTTTATCTACGTGTAGAAAAACCACACCATTTGTACATAAAAAACACAAGGTACTTGATACAGTCTGCTGTAAAAAGTACAACTAAACACTGACCCACATTTATAAGGTGCCAAAGAATGTGGAATTGGGCCAGGCATCGGCAGCTGTTAAAAAATTGCAAATATCCCTGGTTTCCATGGAGTAAGAGCCGTTGCTGGGCACGTGATTATGACATAAATGATCATTCAATTGTCACTACAGCCAAAAGTCTTGGTCGGAGAGCAACGCGGTTTGCACCATTCGATTTCTCGTCACAAAATACGTCGGAATACCCTCTTACCAGCAGCACTGGAACAGTTTTTCCACTTTTGCATTTTTACCTGGTCTTTTTGTTAATTGAAATCGGCTACACTGTACTCTGTACAATCGCGACTGGTCATTACTATATTCAACTTTTGATTATAAGTTGTGCCCTTCGGTAGCCCAGAAGACGTCAAATCTTTGGGCTAAGCCCATTTAACTCACCCAGCAATTGTCTTACTTCTAAGTGCAAGACAATCTCAATGTCTTTATCTACGTGTAGAAAAACCACACCATTTGTACGTAAAAAAAAACACAAGGTACTTGATACAGTCTGCTGTGAAAAGTACAACTAAACACTGACCCACATTTATAAGGTGCCAAAAGATGTGGAATTGAGCCAGGAATCGGCAGCTGTTGAAAAATTGCAAATTTCCCTGGTTTCCATGGAGTAAGAGCCGTTGCTGGGCACGTGATTATGACATAAATGATCATTCAATTGTCACTACAGCCAAAAGTATTGGTCGGAGAGCAATGCGGTTTGCACCATTCGATTTCTCGTTACAAAGTACGTCGGAATAGCCTCTTACCAGCAGCACTGGAACAGATTTTCCACTTTTGCATTTTTACCTGGTCTTTTTGTTAATTGAAATCGGCTACACTGTACTCTGTACAATCGCGACTGGTCATTACTATATTCAACTTTTGACTATAAGTTATGTGCCCTTCGGTAGCCCAGAAGACGTCAAATCTTTCGGCTAAGCCCATTTAACTCACCCAGCAATTGTCTTACTTCTAAGTCCAAGACAATCTCAATGTCTTTATCTACGTGTAGAAAAACCACACCATTTGTACATAAAAAACACAAGGTACTTGATACAGTCTGCTGTAAAAAGTACAACTAAACACTGACCCACATTTATAAGGTGCCAAAAGATGTGGAATTGGGCCAGGCATCGGCAGCTGTTAAAAAATTGCAAATATCCCTGGTTTCCATGGAGTAAGAGCCGTTGCTGGGCACGTGATTATGACATAAATGATCATTGATCTGTCGCTACAGCCTAAGTATTGGTCGGAGAGCAACGCGGTTTGCACCATTCGATTTCTCGTCACAAATACGTCGGATTAGGCTTTTACTAGTAGCACTGGAACAGTTTTTCCACTTTTGCATTTTTGCCTGGTCCTTTTTGTTAATTGAAATCGGCTACACTGTACTCTGTACAATCGCGACTGGTCATTACTATATTCAACTTTTGACTATAAGTTATGTGCCCTTCGGTAGCCCAGAAGACCTGAAATCTTTGGGCTAAGCCCATTTAACTCACCCACCAATTTGCCTTATTTCTAGTGCAAGACCAATCTCAATGTCTTTATCTACGTGTAGAAAAACCACACCATTTGTACGTGAAAAACACAAGGTACTTGATACAGTCTGCTGTAAAAAGTACAACTGAACACTAACCCACTTCAGTAAGGTGCCAAAAGATGCGGAATTGAGCCAGGCATCGGCAGCTGTTGAAAAATTGCAAATTTCCCTGGTTTCCATGGAGTAAGAGCCGTTTGCTGGCACGTGATTATGACATAAATGATCATTCAATTGTCACTACAGCCAAAAGTATTGGTCGGAGAGCAACGCGGTTTGCACCATTCGACTTATCGTCACAAATACGTCGGATTAGCCTCTTACCAGCAGCACTGGAACAGTTTTTCCACTTTTGCAATTTTTACCTGGTCTTTTTGTTAATTGAAATCGGCTACACTGTACTCTGTACAATCGCGACTGGTCATTACTATATTCAACTTTTGACTATAAGTTATGTGCCCTTCGGTAGCCCAGAAGACGTCAAATCTTTGGGCTAAGCCCATTTAACTCACCCAGCAATTGTCTTACTTCTAAGTCCAAGACAATCTCAATGTCTTTATCTATGTGTAGAAAACCAGACCATTTGTACATAAAAAACACAAGGTACTTGATACAGTCTGCTGTAAAAAGTACAACTAAACACTGACCCACATTTATAGGTGCCAAAAAATGTGAAATTGGGCCAGGCATCGGCAGCTGTTAAAAAATTGCAAATATCCCTGGTTTCCATGGAGTAAGAGCCGTTGCTGGGCACGTGATTATGACATCAATGATCATTGATCTGTCGCTACAGCCTAAAGTATTGGTCGGAGAGCAACGCGGTTTGCACCATTCGATTTCTCGTCACAAAATACGTCGGATTAGGCTCTTACTAGTAGCACTGGAACAGATTTTCCACTTTTGCATTTTTGCCTGGTCTTTTTGTTAATTGAAATCGGCTACACTGTACTCTGTACAATCGCGACTGGTCATTACTATATTCAACTTTTTGACTATAAGTTATGTGCCCTTCGGTAGCCCAGAGACCTGAAATCTTTGGGCTAAGCCCATTTAACTCACCCAGCAATTTGTCTTACTTCTAGTGCAAGACAATCTCAATGTCTTTATCTACGTGTAGAAAAACCAGACCATTGTACGTGAAAAACACAAGGTACTTGATACAGTCTGCTGTAAAAAGTACAACTGAACACTAACCCACTTCAGTAAGGTGCCAAAGATGCGGAATTGAGCCAGGCATCGGCAGCTGTTGAAAATTGCAAATTTCCCTGGTTTCCATGGGAGTAAGAGCCGTTGCTGGGCACGTGATTATTACATAAATGATCATTCAATTGTCACTACAGCCAAAAGTATTGAGAGCAACGCGGTTGCACCATTCGATTTCTCGTCACAAAATACGTCGGATTAGCCTCTTACCAGCAGCACTGGAACAGTTTTTCCACTTTTGCATTTTTGCCTGGTCTTTTTGTAATTGAAATCGGCTACACTGTACTCTGTACAACTGCGACTGGTCATTACTATATTCAACTTTTGACTATAAGTTATGTGCCCTTCGGTAGCCCAGAAGACGTCAAATCTTTCGGCTAAGCCCATTTAACTCACCCAGCAATTGCCTTACTTCTAAGTGCAAGACAATCTCAATGTCTTTATCTATGTGTAGAAAAACCACACCATTTATACATGAAAGACATAAGGTACTTGATACAGTCTGCTGTAAAAAGTACAACTGAACACTGACCCACATTTTTAAAGTGCCAAAAGAATGCAGAATTGGGCCATGCATCGGCAGCTGTTAAAAAATTGCAAATATCCCTGGTTTCCATGGAGTAAGAGCCGTTGCTGGGCACGTGATTATGACATCAATGATCAATCAATTGTCACTACAGCCAAAAGTATTGGTCGGAGAGCAACGCGGTTTGCACCATTCGACTTATTGTCACAAAATACGTCGGATTAGCCTCTTACCAGCAGCACTGGAACAGTTTTTCCACTTTTGCATTTTTGCCTGGTCTTTTTGTTAATTGAAATCGGCTACACTGTACTCTGTACAATCGCGACTGGTCATTACTATATTCAACTTTTGACTATAAGTTTATGTGCCCTTCGGTAGCCCAGAAGACGTCAAATCTTTCGGCTAAGCCCATTTAACTCACCCAGCAATTGTCTACTTCTAAGTCCAAGACAGTCCTCAATGTCTTTATCTACGTGTAGAAAAACCACACCATTTGTACATAAAAAAAACAAGGGTACTTGATACAGTCTGCTGTCAAAAGTACAACTAAACACTGACCCACATTTATAAGATTCCAAAAAATGTGAAATTGGGCCAGGCATCGGCAGCTGTTAAAAAATTGCAAATATCCCTGGTTTCCATGGAGTAAGAGCCGTTGCTGGGCACGTGATTATGACATCAATGATCATTGATCTGTCGCTACAGCCTAAAGTATTGGTCGGAGAGCAACGCGGTTTGCACCATTCGATTGTCGTCACAAAATACGTCGATTAGCTCTTACTAGTAGCACTGGAACAGTTTTTCCACTTTTGCATTTTTGCCTGGTCTTTTTGTTAATTGAAATCGGCTACACTGTACTCTGTACAATCGCGACTGGTCATTACTATATTCAACTTTTGACTATAAGTTATGTGCCCTTCGGTAGCCCAAAAGACCTGAAATCTTTGGGCTAAGCCCATTTAACTCACCCAGCAATTGTCTTACTTCTAAGTCCAAGACAATCTCAATGTCTTTATCTACGTGTAGAAAAACCACACCATTTGTACATAAAAAACACAAGGTACTTGATACAGTCTGCTGTAAAAAGTACAACTAAACACTGACCCCACATTTATAAGGTGCCAAAAGATGTGAAATTGGGCCAGGCATCGGTAGCTGTTAAAAAATTGCAAATATCCCTGGTTTTCCATGGAGTAAGAGCCGTTGCTGGGCACGTGATTATGACATCAATGATCATTGATCTGTCGATACAGCCAAAAGTATTGGTCAGAGAGCAACGTGGTTTGCACCATTCGATTTCTCGTCACAAAATACGTCGGATTAGCCTCTTACTAGTAGCACTGGAACAGTTTTTCCACTTTTGCATTTTTGCTTGGGTCTTTTTGTTAATTGAAATCGGCTAAAACTGTACTCTGTACAATCGCGACTGGTCATTACTATATTCAACTTTTGACTATAAGTTATGTGCCCTTCGGTAGCCCAGAAGACCTGAAATCTTTGGGCTAAGCCCATTCAACTTACCCAGCAATTGCCTTACTTCTAAGTGCAAGACAATCTCAGTCTTTATCTATGTGTAGAAAAACCACACCATTTGTACGTGAAAAACACAAGGTACTTGATACAGTCTGCTGTAAAAAGTACAACTGAACACTAACCCACTTCAGTAAGGTGCCAAAAGATGCGGAATTGAGCCAGAATCGGCAGCTGTTGAAAAAATTGCAAATTTCCCTGGTTTCCATGGAGTAAGAGCCGTTGTTACGCACGTGATTATGACATAAATGATCAATCAATTGTCGCTACAGCCAAAAGTATTGGTCGGAGAGCAACGCGGTTTTGCACCATTCGATTTCTCGTCACAAAATACGTCGGATTAGCCTCTTACTAGTAGCACTGGAACAGTTTTTCCACTTTTGCATTTTTGCTGGTCTTTTTGTTAATTGAAATCGGCTACACTGTACTCTGTACAATCGCGACTGGTCATTACTATATTCAACTTTTGACTATAAGTTATGTGCCCTTCGGTAGCCCAGAAGACGTCAAATCTTTCGGCTAAGGCCCATTTAACTCACCCAGCAATTGCCTTACTTCTAAGTCCAAAACAATCTTAATGTCTTTATCTACGTGTAGAAAAACCACACCATTTGTACATAAAAAACACAAGGTACTTGATACAGTCTGCTGTAAAAAGTACAACTAAACACTGACCCACATTTATAAGGTGCCCAAAAGATGCGGAATTGAGCCAGGCATCGGCAGATGTTGAAAAATTGCAAATTTCCCTGGTTTCCATGGAGTAAGAGCCGTTGCTGGGCACGTGATTATGACATCAATGATCATTCAATTGTCACTACAGCCAAAAGTATTGGTCGGAGAGCAATGCGGTTTGCACCATTCGATTTGTCGTCACAAAATACGTCGGATTAGCCTCTTACCAGCAGCACTGGAACAGTTTTTCCACTTTTGCATTTTTGCCTGGTCTTTTTGTTAATTGAAATCGGCTACACTGCACTCTGTACAATCGCGACTGGTCATTATATTATTCAACTTTTGACTATAAGTTATGTGCCCTTCGGTAGCCCAGAAGACCTGAAACCTTTGGGCCAAGCCCATTTAACTCACCCAGCAATTGTCTTACTTCTAAGTCCAAGACGATGTCAATGTCTTTATCTACGTGTAGAAAAGCCAGACCATTTGTACATAAAAAACACAAGGTACTTGATACAGTCTGCTGTAAAAAGTACAACTGAACACTAACCCACTTCAGTAAGGTGCCAAAAGATGCGGAATTGAGCCAGGCATCGGCAGCTGTTGAAAAATTGCAAATTTCCCTGGTTTCCATGGAGTAAGAGCCGTTCCAGGGCACGTGATTATGACATAAATGATCATTCAATTGTCACTACAGCCAAAAGTATTGGTCGGAGAGCAACGCGGTTTGCACCATTCGATTTGTCGTCACAAAATACGTCGGATTAGCCTCTTACCAGCAGCACTGGAACAGTTTTTCCACTTTTGCATTTTTGCCTGGTCTTTTTGTTAATTGAAATCGGCTACACTGTACTCTGTACAATCGCGACTGGTCATTACTATATTCAACTTTTGACTATAAGTTATGTTCCCTTCGGTAGCCCAGAAGACCTGAAATCTTTGGGCCAAGCCCATTTAACTAACCCAGCAATTGTCTTACTTCTAAGTCCAAGACGATGTCAATGTCTTTATCTACGTGTAGAAAAGCCAGACCATTTGTACATAAAAAACACAAGGTACTTGATACAGTCTGCTGTAAAAAGTACAACTGAACACTAACCCACTTCAGTAAGGTGCCAAAAGATGCGGAATTGAGCCAGGCATCGGCAGCTGTTGAAAAATTGCAAATTTCCCTGGTTTCCATGGAGTAAGAGCCGTTGCTGGGCACGTGATTATGACATAAATGATCATTCAATTGTCAATACTGCCAAAAGTATTGGTCGGAGAGCAACGCGGTTTGCACCATTCGATTTCTCGTCACAAAATACGTCGGATTAGCCTCTTACCAGCAGCACTGGAACAGATTTTCCACTTTCGCATTTTTACCTGGTCTTTTTGTTAATTGAAATCGGCTACACTGTACTCTGTACAATCGCGACTGGTCATTACTATATTCAACTTTTGACTATAAGTTATGTGCCCTTCGGTAGCCCAGAAGACGTCAAATCTTTCGGCTAAGCCCATTTAACTCACCCAGCAATTGTCTTACTTCTAAGTCCAAGACAATCTCAATGTCTTTATCTATGTGTAGAAAAACCAGACCATTTGTACATAAAAAACACAAGGTACTTGATACAGTCTGCTGTAAAAAGTACAACTGAACACTAACCCACTTCAGTAAGGTCCCAAAAGATGCGGAATTGAGCCAGGCATCGGCAGCTGTTGAAAAATTGCAAATTTCCCTGGTTTCCATGGAGTAAGAGCCGTTGCTGGGCACGTGATTATGACATAAATGATCATTCAATTGTCACTACAGCCAAAAGTATTGGTCGGAGAGCAACGCGGTTTGCACCATTCGATTTCTCGTCACAAAATACGTCGGATTAGCCTCTTACCAGCAGCACTGGAACAGTTTTTCCACTTTTGCATTTTTGCCTGGTCTTTTTGTTAATTGAAATCGGCTACACTGTACTCTGTACAATTGCGACTGGTCATTACTATATTCAACTTTTGACTATAAGTTATGTGCCCTTCGGTAGCCCAGAAGACGTCAAATCTTTGGGCTAAGCCCATTTAACTCACCCAGCAATTGTCTTACTTCTAAGTCCAAGACAATCTCAATGTCTTTATCTACGTGTAGAAAAACCACACCATTTGTACATAAAAAACACAAGGTACTTGATGCAGTCTGCTGTAAAAAGTACAACTAAACACTGACCCACATTTATAAGGTGCCAAAGAATGTGGAATTGGGCCAGGCATCGGCAGCTGTTGAAAAATTGCAAATATCCCTGGTTTCCATGGAGTAAGAGCCGTTGCTGGGCACGTGATTATGACATAAATGATCATTCAATTGTCACTACAGCCAAAAGTATTGGTCGGAGAGCAACGCGGTTTGCACCATTCGATTTCTCGTCACAAAATACGTCGGAATATTCTCTTACCAGCAGCACTGGAACAGTTTCTCCACTTTTGCATTTTTACCTGGTCTTTTTGTTAATTGAAATCGGCTACACTGTACTCTGTACAATCGCGACTGGTCATTACTATATTCAACTTTTGATTATAAGTTATGTGCCCTTCGGTAGCCCAGAAGACGTCAAATCTTTGGGCTAAGCCCATTTAACTCACCCAGCAATTGTCTTACTTCTAAGTGCAAGACAATCTCAATGTCTTTATCTACGTGTAGAAAAACCACACCATTTGTACGTAAAAAAAACACAAGGTACTTGATACAGTCTGCTGTGAAAAGTACAACTAAACACTGACCCACATTTATAAGGTGCCAAAAGATGTGGAATTGAGCCAGGAATCGGCAGCTGTTGAAAAATTGCAAATTTCCCTGGTTTCCATGGAGTAAGAGCCGTTGCTGGGCACGTGATTATGACATAAATGATCATTCAATTGTCACTACAGCCAAAAGTATTGGTCGGAGAGCAATGCGGTTTGCACCATTCGATTTCTCGTCACAAAGTACGTCGGATTAGCCTCTTACCAGCAGCACTGGAACAGATTTTCCACTTTTGCATTTTTGCCTGGTCTTTTTGTTAATTGAAATCGGCTACACTGTACTCTGTACAATCGCGACTGGTCATTACTATATTCAACTTTTGACTATAAGTTATGTGCCCTTCGGTAGCCCAGAAGACGTCAAATCTTTGGGCTAAGCCCATTTAACTCACCCAGCAATTGTTTTACTTCTAAGTCCAAGACAATCTCAATGTCTTTATCTACGTGTAGAAAAACCACACCATTTGTACATAAAAAAAACAAGGTACTTGATACAGTCTGCTGTAAAAAGTACAACTAAACACTGACCCACATTTATAAGGTGCCAAAAGATGTGGAATTGGGCCAGGCATCGGCAGCTGTTAAAAAATTGCAAATATCCCTGGTTTCCATGGAGTAAGAGCCGTTGCTGGGCACGTGATTATGACATAAATGATCATTGATCTGTCGCTACAGCCTAAAGTATTGGTCGGAGAGCAACGCGGTTTGCACCATTCGATTTCTCGTCACAAAATACGTCGGATTAGGCTTTTACTAGTAGCACTGGAACAGTTTTTCCACTTTTGCATTTTTGCCTGGTCTTTTTGTTAATTGGAAATCGGCTACACTGTACTCTGTACAATCGCGACTGGTCATTACTATATTCAACTTTTGACTATAAGTTATGTGCCCTTCGGTAGCCCAGAAGACCTGAAATCTTTGGGCTAAGCCCATTTAACTCACCCAGCAATTGTCTTACTTCTAAGTGCAAGACAATCTCAATGTCTTTATCTACGTGTAGAAAAACCAGACCATTTGTACGTGAAAAACACAAGGTACTTGATACAGTCTGCTGTAAAAAGTACAACTGAACACTAACCCACTTCAGTAAGGTGCCAAAAGATGCGGAATTGAGCCAGGCATCGGCAGCTGTTGAAAAATTGCAAATTTCCCTGGTTTCCATGGAGTAAGAGCCGTTGCTGGGCACGTGATTATGACATAAATGATCATTCAATTGTCACTACAGCCAAAAGTATTGGTCGGAGAGCAACGCGGTTTGCACCATTCGATTTCTCGTCACAAAATACGTCGGATTAGCCTCTTACCAGCAGCACTGGAACAGTTTTTCCACTTTTGCATTTTTGCCTGGTCTTTTTGTTAATTGAAATCGGCTACACTGTACTCTGTACAACTGCGACTGGTCATTACTATATTCAACTTTTGACTATAAGTTATGTGCCCTTCGGTAGCCCAGAAGACGTCAAATCTTTCGGCTAAGCCCATTTAACTCACCCAGCAATTGCCTTACTTCTAAGTCCAAGACAATCTCAATGTCTTTATCTATGTGTAGAAAAACCACACCATTTATACATGAAAGACATAAGGTACTTGATACAGTCTGCTGTAAAAAGTACAACTAACCACAAACCAACATGAATAAGGTGCCAAAGGATACGGAATTGATCCAGGTATCGGCAGCTGTTAAAAAATTGCAAATTTCCCTGGTTTCCATGGAGTAAGAGCCGTTGCTGGGCACGTGATTATGACATAAATGATCATTCAATTGTCACTACAGCCAAAAGTATTGGTCGGAGAGCAACGCGGTTTGCACCATTCGATTTCTCGTCACAAAATACGTCGGATTAGCTCCATAGCAGCAGCAGTGGAACAATTTTTCCACTTTTGCATTTTTACCTCGTCTTTTTGTTAATTGAAATCGGCTACACTGTACTCTGTACAATCGCGACTGGTCATTACTATATTCAACTTTTGACTATAAGTTATGTGCCCTTCGGTAGCCCAGAAGACGTCAAATCTTTCGGCTAAGCCCATTTAAATCACCCAGCAATTGTCTTACTTCTAAGTCCAAGACAATCTCAATGTCTTTATCTACGTGTAGAAAAACCACACCATTTGTACGTGAAAACCACAAGGTACTTGATACAGTCTGCTGTAAAAAGTACAACTGAACACTGACCCACTTCAGTAAGGTGCCAAAAGATGCGGAATTGAGCCAGGCATCGGCAGCTGTTGAAAAATTGCAAATTTCCCTGGTTTCCATGGAGTAAGAGCCGTTGCTGGGCACGTGATTATGACATAAATGATCATTCAATTGTCACTACAGGCAAAAGTATTGGTCGGAGAGCCACGCGGTTTGCACCACTCGATTTCTCGTCACAAAATACGTCGGATTAGCCTCTTACCAGCAGCACTGGAACAGTTTTTCCACTTTTGCATTTTTACCTGGTCTTTTTGTTAATTGAAATCGGCTACACAGTACTCTGTACAATCGCGACTGGTCATTACTATATTCAACTTTTGACTATAAGTTATGTGCCCTTCGGTAGCCCAGAAGACGTCAAATCCTTGGGCTAAGCCCATTTAACTCACCCAGCAATTGTCTTACTTCTAAGTGCAAGACAATCTCAATGTCTTTATCTACGTGTAGAAAAACCACACCATTTGTACATAAAAAACACAAGGTACTTGATACAGTCTGCTGTAAAAAGTACAACTAAACACTGACCCACATTTATAAGGTGCCAAAAGATGTGGAATTGGGCCAGGCATCGGCAGCTGTTAAAAAATTGCAAATATCCCTGGTTTCCATGGAGTAAGAGCCGTTGCTGGGCACGTGATTATGACATCAATGATGATTGATCTGTCGCTACAGCCAAAAGTATTGGTCGGAGAGCAACGCGGTTTGCACCATTCGATTTCTCGTCACAAAATACGTCGGATTAGGCTCTCACTAGTAGCACTGGAACAGTTTTTCCACTTTTGCATTTTTGCCTGGTCTTTTTGTTAATTGAAATCGGCTACACTGTACTCTGTACAATCGCGACTGGTCATTACTATATTCAACTTTTGACTATAAGTTATGTGCCCTTCGGTAGCCCAGAAGACCTGAAATCTTTGGGCTAAGCCCATTTAACTCACCCAGCAATTGTCTTACTTCTAAGTCCAAGACAATCTCAATGTCTTTATCTACGTGTAGAAAAACCACACCATTTGTACATAAAAAACACAAGGTACTTGATACAGTCTGCTGTAAAAAGTACAACTGAACACTGACCCACATTTTTAAAGTGCCAAAAGATGCAGAATTGGGCCATGCATCGGCAGCTGTTAAAAAATTGCAAATATCCCTGGTTTCCATGGAGTAAGAGCCGTTCCTGGGCACGTGATTATGACATCAATGATCAATTAATTGTCGCTACAGCCAAAAGTATTGGTCGGAGAGCAACGCGGTTTGCACCATTCGACTTATCGTCTCAAAATACGTCGGATTAGCCTCTTACCAGCAGCACTGGAACAGGTTTTCCACTTTTGCATTTTTACCTGGTCTTTTTGTTAATTGAAATCGGCTACACTGTACTCTGTACAATCGCGACTGGTCATTACTATATTCAACTTTTGACTATAAGTTATGTGCCCTTCGGTAGCCCAGAAGACGTCAAATCTTTCGGCTAAGCCCATTTAACTCACCCAGCAATTGCCTTACTTCTAAGTCCAAGACAATCTCAATGTCTTTATCTACGTGTAGAAAAACCACACCATTTGTACATAAAAAACACAAGGTACTTGATACAGTCTGCTGTCAAAAGTACAACTAAACACTGACCCACATTTATAAGGTGCCAAAAAATGTGAAATTGGGCCAGGCATCGGCAGCTGTTAAAAAATTGCAAATATCCCTGGTTTCCATGGAGTAAGAGCCGTTGCTGGGCACGTGATTATGACATCAATGATCATTGATCTGTCGCTACAGCCTAAAGTATTGGTCGGAGAGCAACGCGGTTTGCACCATTCGATTTCTCGTCACAAAATACGTCGGATTAGGCTCTTACTAGTAGCACTGGAACAGTTTTTCCACTTTTGCATTTTTGCCTGGTCTTTTTGTTAATTGAAATCGGCTACACTGTACTCTGTACAATCGGGACTGGTCATTACTATATTCAACTTTTGACTATAAGTTATGTGCCCTTCGGTAGCCCAGAAGACCTGAAATCTTTGGGCTAAGCCCATTTAACTCACCCAGCAATTGTCTTACTTCTAAGTCCAAGACAATCTCAATGTCTTTATCTACGTGTAGAAAAACCAGACCATTTGTACGTGAAAAACACAAGGTACTTGATACAGTCTGCTGTAAAAAGTACAACTGAACACTAACCCACTTCAGTAAGGTGCCAAAAGATGCGGAATTGAGCCAGGCATCGGCAGCTGTTGAAAAATTGCAAATTTCCCTGGTTTCCATGGAGTAAGAGCCGTTGCTGGGCACGTGATTATGACATCAATGATCATTCAATTGTCACTACAGCCAAAAGTATTGGTCGGAGAGCAATGCGGTTTGCACCATTCGATTTGTCGTCACAAAATACGTCGGATTAGCCTCTTACCAGCAGCACTGGAACAGTTTTTCCACTTTTGCATTTTTGCCTGGTCTTTTTGTTAATTGAAATCGGCTACACTGTACTCTGTACAATCGCGACTGGTCATTACTATATTCAACTTTTGACTATAAGTTATGTGCCCTTCGGTAGCCCAGAAGACCTGAAATCTTTGGGCCAAGCCCATTTAACTCACCCAGCAATTGTCTTACTTCTAAGTCCAAGACAATCTCAGTCTTTATCTATGTGTAGAAAAACCACACCATTTGTACGTGAAAAACACAAGGTACTTGATACAGTCTGCTGTAAAAAGTACAACTGAACACTAACCCACTTCAGTAAGGTGCCAAAAGATGCGGAATTGAGCTAGGAATCGGCAGCTGTTCAAAAATTGCAAATTTCCCTGGTTTCCATGGAGTAAGAGCCGTTGTTACGCACGTGATTATGACATAAATGATCATTCAATTGTCGCTACAGCCAAAAGTATTGGTCGGAGAGCAATGCGGACTGCACCATTCGATTTTTCGTCACAAAATACGTCGGATTAGCCTCTTACTAGTAGCACTGGAACAGTTTTTCCACTTTTGCATTTTTACCTGGTCTTTTTGTTAATTGAAATCGGCTACACTGTACTCTGTACAATCGCGACTGGTCATTACTATATTCAACTTTTGACTATAAGTTATGTGCCCTTCGGTAGCCCAGAAGACGTCAAATCTTTGGGCTAAGCCCATTTAACTCACCCAGCAATTGTCTTACTTCTAAGTCCAAGACAATCTCATTGTCTTTATCTATGTGTAGAAAAACCACACCATTTGTACATAAAAAACACAAGGTACTTGATACAGTCTGCTGTAAAAAGTACAACTAAACACTGACCCACATTTATAAGGTGCCAAAAGATGTGGAATTGAGCCAGCAATCGGCAGCTGTTGAAAAATTGCAAATTTCCCTGGTTTCCATGGAGTAAGAGCCGTTGCTGGGCACGTGATTATGACATAAATGATCATTCAATTGTCACTACAGCCAAAAGTATTGGTCGGAGAGCAATGCGGTTTGCACCATTCGATTTGTCGTCACAAAATACGTCGGATTAGCCTCTTACTAGTAGCACTGGAACAGTTTTTCCACTTTTGCATTTTTGCTTCGTCTTTTTGTTAATTGAAATCGGCTAAACTGTACTCTGTACAATCGCGACTGGTCATTACTATATTCAACTTTTGACTATAAGTTATGTGCCCTTCGGTAGCCCAGAAGACCTGAAATCTTTGGGCTAAGCCCATTCAACTCACCCAGCAATTGCCTTACTTCTAAGTGCAAGACAATCTCAGTCTTTATCTATGTGTAGAAAAACCACACCATTTGTACGTGAAAAACACAAGGTACTTGATACAGTCTGCTGTAAAAAGTACAACTGAACACTAACCCACTGTAGTAAGGTGCCAAAAGATGCGGAATTGAGCCAGGAATCGGCAGCTGTTGAAAAATTGCAAATTTCCCTGGTTTCCATGGAGTAAGAGCCGTTGTTACGCACGTGATTATGACATAAATGATCAATCAATTGTCGCTACAGCCAAAAGTATTGGTCGGAGAGCAACGCGGTTTGCACCATTCGATTTCTCGTCACAAAATACGTCGGATTAGCCTCTTACCAGCAGCACTGGAACAGTTTTTCCACTTTTGCATTTTTGCCTGGTCTTTTTGTTAATTGAAATCGGCTACACTGTACTCTGTACAATCGCGACTGGTCATTACTATATTCAACTTTTGACTATAAGTTATGTGCCCTTCGGAAGCCCAGAAGACGTCAAATCTTTCGGCTAAGCCCATTTAACTCACCCAGCAATTGCCTTACTTCTAAGTCCAAAACAATCTTAATGTCTTTATCTACGTGCAGAAAAACCACACCATTTGTACATAAAAAAACACAAGGTACTTGATACAGTCTGCTGTAAAAAGTACAACTAAACACTGACCCACATTTATAAGGTGCCAAAAGATGCGGAATTGAGCCAGGCATCGGCAGATGTTGAAAAATTGCAAATATCCCTGGTTTCCATGGAGTAAGAGCCGTTGCTGGGCACGTGATTATGACATAAATGATCATTCAATTGTCACTACAGCCAAAAGCATTGGTCGGAGAGCAATGCGGTTTGCACCATTCGATTTCTCGTCACAAAATACGTCGGATTAGCCTCTTACCAGCAGCACTGGAACAGTTTTTCCACTTTTGCATTTTTACCTGGTCTTTTTGTTAATTGAAATCGGCTACACTGTACTCTGTACAATCGCGACTGGTCATTACTATATTCAACTTTTGACTATAAGTTATGTGCCCTTCGGTAGCCCAGAAGACGTCAAATCTTTGGGCTAAGCCCATTTAACTCACCCAGCAATTGTCTTACTTCTAAGTCCAAGACAATCTCAATGTCTTTATCTACGTGTAGAAAAACCAGACCATTTGTACATAAAAAACACAAGGTACTTGATACAGTCTGCTGTAAAAAGTACAACTAAACACTGACCCACATTTATAAGGTGCCAAAAGATGTAAAATTGGGCCAGGCATCGGCAGCTGTTAAAAAATTGCAAATATCCCTGGTTTTCATGGAGTAAGAGCCGTTGCTGGGCACGTGATTATGACATCAATGATCATTGATCTGTCGATACAGCCAAAAGTATTGGTCAGAGAGCAACGCGGTTTGCACCATTCGATTTCTCGTCACAAAATACGTCGGATTAGCCTCTTAATAGTAGCACTGGAACAGTTTTTCCACTTTTGCATTTTTGCTTCGTCTTTTTGTTAATTGAAATCGGCTAAACTGTACTCTGTACAATCGCGACTGGTCATTACTATATTCAACTTTTGACTATAAGTTATGTGCCCTTCGGTAGCCCAGAAGACCTGAAATCTTTGGGCTAAGCCCATTCAACTCACCCAGCAATTGCCTTACTTCTAAGTGCAAGACAATCTCAGTCTTTATCTATGTGTAGAAAAACCACACCATTTGTACGTGAAAAACACAAGGTACTTGATACAGTCTGCTGTAAAAAGTACAACTGAACACTAACCCACTTCAGTAAGGTGCCAAAAGATGCGGAATTGAGCCAGGAATCGGCAGCTGTTGAAAAATTGCAAATTTCCCTGGTTTCCATGGAGTAAGAGCCGTTGTTACGCACGTGATTATGACATAAATGATCAATCAATTGTCGCTACAGCCAAAAGTATTGGTCGGAGAGCAACGCGGTTTGCACCATTGGATTTCTCGTCACAAAATACGTCGGATTAGCCTCTTACTAGTAGCACTGGAACAGTTTTTCCACTTTTGCATTTTTGCCTGTTCTTTTTGTTAATTGAAATCGGCTACACTGTACTCTGTACAATCGCGACTGGTCATTACTATATTCAACTTTTGACTATAAGTTATGTGCCCTTCGGTAGCCCAGAAGACGTCAAATCTTTCGGCTAAGCCCATTTAACTCACCCAGCAATTGCCTTACTTCTAAGTCCAAAACAATCTTAATGTCTTTATCTACGTGTAGAAAAACCACACCATTTGTACATAAAAAACACAAGGTACTTGATACAGTCTGCTGTAAAAAGTACAACTAAACACTGACCCACATTTATAAGGTGCCAAAAGATGCGGAATTGAGCCAGGCATCGGCAGCTGTTGAAGAATTGCAAATTTCCCTGGTTTCCATGGAGTAAGAGCCGTTGCTGGGCACGTGATTATGACATCAATGATCATTCAATTGTCACTACAGCCAAAAGTATTGGTCGGAGAGCAATGCGGTTTGCACCATTCGATTTGTCGTCATAAAATACGTCGGATTAGCCTCTTACCAGCAGCACTGGAACAGTTTTTCCACTTTTGCATTTTTGCCTGGTCTTTTTGTTAATTGAAATCGGCTACACTGTACTCTGTACAATCGCGACTGGTCATTACTATATTCAACTTTTGACTATAAGTTATGTGCCCTTCGGTAGCCCAGAAGACGTCAAATCTTTCGGCTAAGCCCATTTAACTCACCCAGCAATTGCCTTACTTCTAAGTCCAAGACAATCTCAATGTCTTTATCTACGTGTAGAAAAACCACACCATTTGTACATAAAAAACACAAGGTACTTGATACAGTCTGCTGTCAAAAGTACAACTAAACACTGACCCACATTTATAAGGTGCCAAAAAATGTGAAATTGGGCCAGGCATCGGCAGCTGTTAAAAAATTGCAAATATCCCTGGTTTCCATGGAGTAAGAGCCGTTGCTGGGCACGTGATTATGACATCAATGATCATTGATCTGTCGCTACAGCCTAAAGTATGGTCGGAGAGCAACGCGGTTTGCACCATTCGATTTCTCGTCACAAAATACGTCGGATTAGGCTCTTACTAGTAGCACTGGAACAGTTTTTCCACTTTTGCATTTTGCCTGGTCTTTTTGTTAATTGAAATCGGCTACACTGTACTCTGTACAATCGGGACTGGTCATTACTATATTCAACTTTTGACTATAAGTTATGTGCCCTTCGGTAGCCCAGAAGACCTGAAATCTTTGGGCTAAGCCCATTTAACTCACCCAGCAATTGTCTTACTTCTAAGTCCAAGACAATCTCAATGTCTTTATCTACGTGTAGAAAAACCAGACCATTTGTACGTGAAAAACACAAGGTACTTGATACAGTCTGCTGTCAAAAGTACAACTGAACACTAACCCACTTCAGTAAGGTGCCAAAAGATGCGGAATTGAGCCAGGCATCGGCAGCTGTTGAAAAATTGCAAATTTTCCCTGGTTTCCATGGAGTAAGAGCCGTTGCTGGGCACGTGATTATGACATCAATGATCATTCAATTGTCACTACAGCCAAAAGTATTGGTCGGAGAGCAATGCGGTTTGCACCATTCGATTTGTCGTCACAAAATACGTCGGATTAGCCTCTTACCAGCAGCACTGGAACAGTTTTTCCACTTTTGCATTTTTGCCTGGTCTTTTTGTTAATTGAAATCGGCTACACTGTACTCTGTACAATCGCGACTGGTCATTACTATATTCAACTTTTGACTATAAGTTATGTGCCCTTCGGTAGCCCAGAAGACCTGAAATCTTTGGCCAAGCCCATTTAACTCACCCAGCAATTGTCTTACTTCTAAGTCCAAGACAATCTCAGTCTTTATCTATGTGTAGAAAAACCACACCATTTGTACGTGAAAAACACAAGGTACTTGATACAGTCTGCTGTAAAAAGTACAACTGAACACTAACCCACTTCAGTAAGGTGCCAAAAGATGCGGAATTGAGCTAGGAATCGGCAG